>NC_045698.1:20610371-20913401 GCF_009834535.1 Camelus ferus | reverse complement strand
ATTTCTGGACTCTCTATTCTGTTCCATTGGTCTATATGTCTGTTTTGGTACCAATACCATGCTGTCTTGATGACTGTAGCTCTATAGTATTGTCTAAAGTCTAGGAGAGTTATTCCTCTTTCTTTCTCTTCAGTAATGCTTTGGCAGTTCTAGGTCTTTGATGGTTCCATATAAATTTTATTATGATTTGTTCTAGTTCTGTGAAATATGTCCTAGGTAATTTGATAGGGATTGCATTAAATCTGTAGATTGCCTTGGGCAGTGTGACCATTTTAACAATATTGATTCTTCCAATCCAAAAGCATAGGATATCTTTCCATTTTTTAAAGTCTTCTTTAATTTCCTTCATCAATGGTTTATAGTTTCCTGTGTATAATTTACATGACTCTTTATATCACAACTGAAATGAAAATCTCTGGTGGCTGTCATTTTGTGTCCAAATCCTGGTCTGATTAAATATCAGTTATGTGATTTTATATTATTTTCCTTCCGTTAACAGTGGAAAATAATGGCATTTACTTGATAGAGTTGTTGTTATTGTAGCCTTAGTCCCTGCTGTCATGAAGAAGCAGGAAGCCAAGAAGGTGGTAAATCCCCTATTTGAGAAAAGGCCCAGGAATTTTGTCATTGGCAGGACATACAGCCCAAAAGGTACTTCACCCACTTTGTCAAATGGCCCAGCTACTTTGCCTGCAGCTGCAAAGGGCTATCCTCTATGAGCAGTTAAAAGTGCCTTTTGCAATTAAGCAGTTCACCTGGTTAACCAGACCTTGGACTCCAAACAGCTACACAGCTGCTTAAGCTGGCCCACAAGTGCAGACCAGAGACAAAGCAAGAGGAGAAGCAGAGATTGTTGGCGTAGCCTGAGAAGAAGGCTGCCAGCCAAGGGGATGTTCCCACCAAGAGGCCAGCTGTCTCCCCAGCAGGGGCTAATAGTGCCACCACCTTGGTGGGGAACAAGAAGTCACAACTGGTTGTTATTGCACATAATGTGGATCCTATTAAGCTGGTTGTCTTCCTGCCTGCCTGCATCATCAAGTGGAAAGCCAGGTGGGGGCGTCTAGTCCACAGGAAGATCTGTACCACCCTCGCCTTCACACTAGTTAACCTAAAAGACAAAGGAGCTCTGGCTAATCTGGTGGAAGCTCTCAGGACCAATTACAACAGATATGATGAGATCCACCCTTACTTGGGGGGCAATGTCCTGGGGCCAGCATCAGGGGCTCTCATTGCCAAGTTGGAAAAGGCAAAGGCCAAAGAACTGGCCACCAAACTGGGCTAAGGGTATACTATTGAGTTTTCTGTACAGTAAATAAAAATTATCCTTCAGCCATTGTTGACTGAGGGGGAAAAAAAAAAAGCTAATGTAGAGTATTTCCATTAACAGGTTTGGTTTATAGATGTTAAAATAATCCACTGATTTCTAACTTTTGTGTATATGCTATCTTGGATATTCACCTCCCTGGTTCTTTATTTTAGATCGAGAATTGTACCCTTCTCACTATTATCTTTCTCATATATTCTTTACAAAAGCTAGCACTGTGCTTTTCAATACCATTTCAAGAAAGTACTTATTTCTCAACAGTCATTCAATATGAAGAGATGTAATAGACTCTTGCCTCTAATCCTGTAATTTTAAAAATACTAGAGGCTAATATATTTCCTTTCAATAAAACCAATGTCACCTTGTTTTTCTGTAGAACCATTAAAAGGTCTCTATCAGCATCTTTACCAAAGGTGCTTCCCTGTCCTTGTAATTTGTGCTTCAGGCACTCTGCTGATTGTGCATTTACTCAGATGATATTTTGAGTCCCATTTATAGTAGATCTTTGACTGTCCTTTATGCGAGGTGTATTTTGCCCCTAAAAGTGAAACATGGGAAACATTAATCCCCAAAATCTCCTTGTCACTGTTCTCTTTCACACTCCCATTACCCTGTGCCTCTAGAAAAGAGAAAAGTTGAATGTAGATAAATTAGATATCCAGGTTTTTAAGAAATTTATATTTAATGATAAGAAATAGACCTCAAAAAAATCCAGCAGGTTCATACCAATATATGCCGTGCTGTAGAGAGGTGGTAGGTGCCGTGGGATACGGGAAGCAGAGAAGATAGTACGTAGTGACAGAGAGTTGCTGTTTTTCCCTAGAACTGACGAAGTAGTCCTCTCAGATGAAGTGACTTTTACACAAGACCTTGATGAGAGGGAGGGAATAGTTTTGTGAATGTTTGAGGGGCCAGCATTCCAGGTAGAGGGAACAGCAAGCACAAAGCCCTGAGGTAAGAGCATGTTTACAAGAGTATTCAAACAATACAAGGAGGATAATCTGGCGGAAGCTGAGTAACTCATAAGAGTGGTAGGAGCTTGTTTCAATGTTAGCCAGGTGGAGCCAGGGTAGGGCAGTGCTTCCAGATTGTATTGAATTGAGCACCTTCGCTTTTAACAAATATATGTATGTGTGTGTATATACGTATATATAATAGGGGACAAAATGTGACACCCCAAAATGTACCCCTTATTTTGAGCTGAAGGCATTTGAAATTTAATAGATGGGAAAGAAACCTTTCCAGAGCTTCCTTAACTGACAAAACTTTTGAGGTATGAGGACTGCCATAAATTCTCTCTCCTGAGAAGTTTTATGGCCATGATGAAGAGGAGAAGTTGGCATCAAGATGGGCAAGCGCAAACATTACTCTCACAGTTTCCTCCATATATTTGCCTTCTCACAGTTTGCCACCCTGGAAGCCTAAAATCTTTTCTCTTGCTTTGTCATTTTTCTACACATATGTTGTTCTTTGTTAAGATTCTAGATAAGCCACATTTCTAACCACTCCTTAGAGTTACTCATCACTCAGTTTCTCCTGCATGTAGGCACACTACACATGGTAATAAACTACATTTTTTTTCTCTTGTTAATCTGTCTTTTGTCAGTTTAATTCACATGGCCTAAGACAGAGAAACTAAGAGAGTAGAGGAAAGAGTTTTTTTTTTTTCCTTCTCTACAATGTATTTTTAATTTTGCCACCTTCATATGAAAATCATAGGTTATTTAATTGAGGTATGCATAGTGTTTTTAAATGTAATATAAATGTCCTAACAGTAATATGAAGGAAAAATAAAAATAAAATAACTTATGAAGGTATGCATTTCAGTACAAAAGCACAACTACACTTTATGACACAACAAAGCTGCTAGACGCTTGCCCTTGTATGTAGAATTTCTATGACCCTTGCAGCTATACCTGTAGTCTGAATTGGCAAGACAACACTACAGACACTTTTAGCTATGGCTATATGATTACTCAAAAAGTGAACAATGCTTAGCAAGGTTTTGATGAAAACACAGTCCTAACTTTGCCTGATTTGCATAATTTTTGTCTTCCCTGAAATGGGAAAGTAATTTACATTTAAAGTGATGTTGGGTCTAAGCCAGACAATAAAAAATACTGAAACATGCAGGGCAATTCTTTGTTGTGTGACACTGTCTTTGAATTTCAGAATATTCTACTCTTTGGCCTTACTAAACACAGTTCTGTCACAGCTGGTGGGATAAATCACAAAGCACTTTGAATAATTTCCAAAATTCCCCCTTGCATCTGGGTAAAGATCTTAGTTTTATTCTGTTCTAAGTGTAATGGGAAACTGTTGTAGTTTTTGAAGGAAAGTGACATGGTCAGATTTATATTTTAAAATAATTATTCTGTTGATTAAATGTTAAGCTTTAGGTCCTGGGAATTTAAAAAATCACAATCAAATTGAATAATTTTATTTATATACTTTTTGTTAGTTTGTTTTGTTTTCCTTTTTTCTTTTACCCTCAATGTTTCAGAATAAGTTATTTTAGGGAAAATATTGAATTCATTTAAAACAAAAACATTTTATCAGCTGTTCTGTTCATAATGCCCCGATGTTCAAGTTTAAACATTATTGTAGGGAACTTCAATTGACAAAGTTCAAGGATGTAGACAATTGTGAAAACAACACTGCAGGTTTGGAATAATATTCTCGAGTTCTAATAGTGTCTGTATTATTATCTACTGTGTGAAAGTGGGCAGCAGCTTCTCCACACTCATAAATAAAAATCTAAAATTGTGATCTACCTCTGAATGAGCTCACATTATAATTAACACTACATTTGGGGGATAACATAATTTCCTTTCTCATTGCAAGAAAATACATAATCCAGCAATGAACCAAAATAATGGAGATTATTTTGGCTTAAAAATGACTTTCTGTTTATCCTTCTCTCCATGACTGCTTAGATCCCCTGATACAAGCTTTTCCACCCTCATAATTCATCCTGAGAGTAAACTGACCAGGGTAGCCAGGAGGACTACTCAAATCAAAGAGATATGTGGTCCCAGTGGAGACAGTACTTCTCTCTGAGCCTTATATCATACTCAGTTGATTCAGAAAATGGTTGTTTAAGGGAGATGTTTCTTCCCAGGCCCAATTCATCAAATATATTAGAAAACTTTTCACACTTAAGACCTGTGCTTAACAATAAATCACTTAAGAATATCTGTAAGAGAGGAAAAGAAAAGCTGCATTAATTGTTTCAGAAGTTAAATCAGTCAAGAAGGACACACCAATTTAGGAATTTTAATAGTCAAATCTTATGTATGAATAACCTGCTAAATTCACCATCAATACATATACAACATTAATGCTGTATATGAAAGCATTTGATTTGATGTTAATTTCCAAATATTAACATATAGTACAAAGATTGATAAAAATGTGGGTCCGGGATCAAACAACAATTGCATGTACAGTGTTGGGGAGTGTGTGGTGTTTCATTTAAAAGCAGGGACTTTGGAGTTTGGCTATCTGGGTTTAAATGGTAGCTCTACCACTAACCTCACGTAAGTCATTTTTCTTTTTAAATCTCAATTTCCCTATCTGTAAAGGGATTTCTAACTACATGTTTGTTGTAGGAATAAGATAACCCATGCACTGAGAATACTTAAAATATTTGGAGAACAGTAACCCATAGATAAAGTGGTATTATTGCTATAATTTATAGGATTAGGTGTACTAGATATTTATGTTTCAATTTAAGAAAGAGGAACAAAATTTTGACACAGGTTGAATGAGGATATGTAAGTATTTGCTACATTGTGTTGAAGAGATTTATTTTTCCTATTGGGTAATGAGCTGTGATACTTAAAGTTTCTCTCTTTTAGAGTGGAAATGTTCACATCTGAACTTTGGGTTCTTTCTGTTTTATATACAGTAGTTAGTATCTGCAAATCTTAAAACCCCAGTTTATCCCTTCCCACCTCTTTCCCCCTTGGTAACCATAAGTTTGTTTTCTATGATTGTGAGTCTGTTTCTGTTTTGAAATTAAGTTTGTCTTTTTTTTTTTTAGATGCCACATATGGTATTTCTTTTTCTCTTTCTGGCTTACTTCAGTTAATATGACATTCTCCAGGTTTATCCATGTTGCTGCAAATGGCAGTATTTTATTCTTTTTATGGCTGCATAGTATTCCATTGTATAGATACACACTACTTCTTTATCCAGTCACCTGTCAATGGACATTTAGGTTGTTTCCATGTCTTGGCTATTGTAAATAGTGCTTCTATGAATGTTGGGGTTCATGTGTCTTTTTGAATTAAAGTTCCCTCTGGATATATGCCCAGGAGTGGTATTGCTAGATCATGTGGTAAGTCTATTTTTAGTCTTTTGAGGAATCCTCATACTATTTTCCATAATGGCTACACCAAAATACATTCTCACCAACAGTGTAGGAAGATACGTTTTTCTCCACACCCTCTTCAGCATTTATCATTTGTGTACTTTTTAATGATGGCCATGCTGACTGGTGTGAGGTGATACCTCACTGTAGTTTTGATTTGCATTTCTCTGATAATTAGTGATACTGAGCATTTTTTCATGTGCCTGTTGGCTATATGTCTTCATTGGAGAATTCTGCCCATTTTTGGATTGGGTTGTTTGTTTTTTTTTCTTATTAAGTTGTATGAGCTATTTATATATTCTGGAAATTCAACCTTTGTCAGTATCATTATTTGCAAAAATTTTCTCCCATTCTGTCAGTTGTCTTTTTGTTTTGCTTATAGTTTCCTTTGCTGGACAGCACATAGATTCTTAAATAAACTTGCATATATGGCTTCAGTTCATGCCCTTTTATGAGTTTACTAATATTTAAAGACAAAAAATAGTGGCTATTGTTAACTTGGTAACAATTTATTCAGAAAAGTCCTAGAATAGAAATGAGGAGATAAGAAAACATTACAATTAAAAGCAGAGCACGTTAAGAAAGTATGGGGATTTTTTAGGAAACAAAAGACCTCTGCTTTCACTCAAGCCATTTAAACAAATTTACCCAATTAGGATATTTGAGTAAATAACCCAAATAACTGCTTCCATCTTACAGTTCAGTTTTAATAGACATCTTTGGTAGAACACACTAAAATTACTACAGAAGGTAGAATAAGGAAATAAATTACAGACATTTTTGTGGTAGGTAAAACAAAATCTTATTCTAAATCTCAACATTAACAAATACACATTAAAGTTTTTCCCTATAAAAGAGAGAGGTAGGAAAAAACTAAAATCAAGATACTTTATTAAAGTTTAAAAACTGGAAAAAAAAAACCCAACAGACATTGTAAAATATTTATAATATCTTCAAAAATCTTAGTAATACTATTTTTATGGTCCTTGAGAAACAAAGGCAAAGAACATATGGCTCCTGGCTTCAAGTTGCTTCCAGTGGGTTGGAAAGCAAACAAACAGTTACAAAAACACTGATGAGTATTAAACTGCAGGTTTTTATATGGTGCTGAAAGAATAACATTCATCAGTGAAGAATTTGATGAGAAATAGGAATTAATGAAGGAATGAAGTGAAGGAAAGAAACATTTAAATTGAACTTTGAAGATGCACAGTAGTTCCTTGGGATCCTCCAGAAGACGTGGTATAAGCAGACAAAACAGAAAAAAAAAATGGACGTCTGCAGTGACCCCTTGGGGGATTATAATGGTCTGAAATGAATAGAAGGTACACTCAATGGAGTGGAATGGCCAGAGGAAGAAAGAGAAGGAAAACATAAATGAACCTGACCTTCACATTTCTGACAGAGAGACCTTAGTACAGTATTGCCAAAATTCTTAAAACTTTCCAGGGCAATATTTCCCATTTCCTGATGAAAAGGCATCCCTTAAAGCACTTTAATAACTGCCTCTCCCCCAGGGTTGCTCAATAGAACACAACTTATTTGTTTTTAAAGGTAAGTCAGCATGCAGTTCCCTGGGAGGCATATTTACTGCCTTCAATCACTTGGAAGTATAAAGAGCTGATAGATATGTCTTTACCTTTTACATTTTAATAGGCGAAGGCACATTAAAGATGCTAGAGATGAGGACGTTTCCAGCAAGAGAATGAAACAAATGCTGTGAGTAAGGAAAATAAGTCTCTCTTCTTCCGTTTGGTCTCTGGAGCTTATTGTGTTCCACAATAAAGCTGAGGAAAGAATCTGGCTTTTTATTTCTTTATTTGAGTTCATTCACACAAACAATTTTTCTAGAAAAATTAAGCTAAACATTATTTATAAAGTTAAATTTTATCCAAAGTCATGGTGGAAGGACACACCAAAAATGTGTCAAAATAAACGATGTTGCCTTTGCAGACTCATGTTACATAACTATGAATGCAGGAAAAATCAAAGCCTGCTATTGCATCATTAGAACCATAAAAACACTAACTATTCATCAAACTGGGTATTCTGTGGAGGAGGACGAGAGGAGTGTGAGGACTAGAGTATTATTTTTCATAGTTGTTAGCTCCTCCATTTTATATTACGTGTCCATCAAATGTTTAAGAAGTTACCGGTTTTCCTGTTCACTTGCATAAGCACATATTGTCCAATGTGCTGTAACTTGTTGCTGTTTTTACTCTGAGTAATGTTCTCATCTGTGAGTGCTGATACAGGTGTCACCAGCCACAAGAGCAGCAGGAATCACCAGGACGTTTTGAAAACCTTTTTATAGACGAAAGTATCTGAAAGCCTCAGGAGGGTTGAGGACTCCCTTCAGTTGCCGTTTACCCAGACGTGTACTTGGCAGTATTTATTAGGTGCTCGTTATGTGTCATGTGACTTATTTAGGCAAGTGGGCTACGAACCTGAATGAAACAGAGTCCAAAACCCCCACACCGGAGTAAATTCATGCATACACTGAGGGTGCTAGGGCCACTGTTCTCCGCTCCTCTCCCTTGTTATTAGAGTTGGTAACTCATCTGAACAAAGCCCTTCACATCCACTTCAGAGTAAATGGGATGAGGGAGTACTGGTTATGAAAGTGAAGATGAGATTAGGGTACTATTAAACCAAATGAGTTCCTTATAAGTTTATGTTTCTTTGAGAGAGAGATTTCCCTTTGGTGGTGTCATACTCAAGTGTTTCTATTGGTGAGAATCTAAAAATCAGTGTAGACCATGGAGGAGTTCTAATAGCTTTAAAGCAAAGTTTTGAAATATCTAGAATTAGATTAAGGAGATCTGCTATGGTTGATAATTATATTTGTGTGAAGATAACTGGTCTCTATAGATCCATTGCCTTAAAATTAAACCCACACATGTGCATACTGTCTTTTCTATAACACATAATATTAAAATATCTCTTTTATATTTTAGAACTTAAAAATTAAGTGGGTATGCCAAGTATATAAATTATTCAAAGACTGAGTGTATGCAACAGTGCATAAAATAAATTGGCTCCAAAAATTCTACAAATGTAAAAATACAATTGGCATAGTCTTTAAATATAATATCTGATATTTAAGATTTTTGAGATAACTTGGTTTGCCTTATGAAAATAATCCACTTGCAAAAACTATTCTATATATTCTAAATGTCAAATGTTTGAAAGGAAGTATCTGCTTAGTTTATTAAAAGTCAATTAAGCAAACTTATGTTTAACCATGCTATTAATACTTCAATAAAACTGTGTTGCATAAGGGATGGATGATTTTATCACCCAGGTAGAAGTGGGAACCTGAAAGCTATTGAGCACTATATATTTCCCAATGTATCATAATTATAGAAACACCTGTGTTAGATAACTCTCAGTTGATCCACTCTAAAAATACAGAGTACTTAATAGTCCTGAGAAGCAAACTTATTGCCAGCAAGCCACAGGTGTTCACCACAGGAAGCCATAAAAAATGTGAAGATGAAGGATGTGATGACATTTCCCAACCCATAATATATATATTATATGTGTGTGTGTGTGTGTGTGTGTATCCCAAAATGAACTTATGCATCTATAATTGAGTTAGTTTTTTTTAATTGTTAATGTGTCATTTAGGTTATTTTTAAAAATAAAAAGCTATAAAATTTCCAAAATGTGCATATTAGTTTATAAAATTGGATGCAAAGGGATAAAATCAAGCTAGAATCAGAGTTTTAATTTTTAAAACTTTTATTCTTATTTGTGATAGCACTTGAATTGCCTGTTTCCTATGCTGAATCTAAAGTTTATGCAGGTAAGTAATTATATGAATGAATCTTCATTATAATAAAATATAGCTTTTGAATTTTATTAATTCAAGTAACAGCGTTCAGTTAGACTATTTGCTGCAATAAAAAATTATAATCATGTTTCACCTAAGATTTTATTTGTTATTGTTCATATAAAAAGTTATATCCACAGGGAGCCGTAATGAAATGTCTCCATATTTCTTTAACATGTACACTAATCCTTCTATTTTATTCCATTCAACATAAGAATAATACTTAGTAAGGCATTTTGCAAGCTTCATTAATGCCTTCCAGACATTCATGTTTGTTAACTGAACACCACACTTGATTATCCATGCTGATGGAAGACTATAGAAGCATGGATAATTGAAAATAGTGAGTAATTCAGAAAATTGCTGTGCAGTCAAATGTATGTACACAGAGACATGTTTACACATGTTTTTTTAAATATATCCCCCCTTCGTCAGTCATGTAAGCAAATGATCCAAAATGGTTGATGAAAGAGAAGTGATTTTTGCCAAAGTACATGCAGATAATAAAATATATGTGCCACCATCTGACTAAACACAGCAAGAAAAGAGTGTCTCTGTTTCTACCTCTAGAACCTAATCTATGAATTTATGTTTCCATGTGGGTAATTAAAACATTCCTCTAGGTTGATTCTGTCTGAGGTGGTCCAGTTGTAATACCAGGTTGCTACCAGTCTACAGGAAAAAGTGTGGGTTAAGGTTATATACCAGTTTGACTGCTAGGTCTGACTAGTAGACAAGAGTCAACATGGTGGACTATATATAAAGCAGAAACAGAAATAACTCAAATTCTGACATTTTTCAAATAAAGTACATTATTAAGGATATTTGTTTAACTACACACACACACACACACACACAAACTTCTATCAATGGTCAGTGGTGTAAATAAGATGAAGTGTATTTCTCTTTTGCTTTAAGCATAACATGGAAAGGTTTCTTTGTTCCTTAAGGTCTGGTAGACATCTGGTCTTCGTGTATTTTGTTGTTCCAGTACATACTGCCTGTCACCTCATAACATGACCAGAGATAGTTCACCACAACCATGTCAGCCCACAAAAGGGAGAGGACACAATGGAGGACAAGCAGTTTTCAGTCAACGAGGGTGACCTGGAAGAAGCCAGTATTGTATTTCCGAGAACATAAGCACATGTTCCAGGCTGGCTGTAATGGAGTCTGTGAACATAATCTCCAACTAGGGGCTCATTTCCTCCACTAAAATTTAGGAGTTCAAAGACTTTAAAAAGGAAGAGAAAAATGAATATTTGAAGATAATTACAGTCTTTTCCAGAAGAGATAACAAGGAGAACAGATTACAATAAATTTTAATGAATAGCCAGGAAATTTTTTTCCCCAAGAAAGGGTTGAAATAAGGTCAGATTCTGAAGAAAGAAAATGAGACAACCCCTATTGATTGCAGGAAGCTCCCTATGGAAAGATTCTAGGAATGTTAAAAGGTCCCAACTTCCCATCATTATTTCTTATAATTGAGGAAATATATTCTGAAAAAAAAAGAACTATTTGAATTTCATATTAAGTAGATAGTCAAAACTTAAAGGGATAGTAATGTTCATATTTTCCAGTGTTCTCCAAGATATGTTCCCTTGGATAGTAGTCCAATGAGATGGTTATTGGACAGTTTGTTTTCTGGTCAGATAGGTTTGGGAGACATTGACTACTGTATCTCCACTTAGACAATTATAAATTAGCATATTAATAGATACTGTAACATGTAGTAAAGAAAACTATTTAAATGCCTTCATTCCAAACACATTAATCACATAGCCCTTATCAGTGTATCTTGAAATAGCCTTTTGAGGAAATTGACTTAATTTTAAAGTAAAACTCCTGATTTTATAAGTAATTATAACAAATGAGGAACAAGCATTTATATACCTTAATGAGAGCCAGATAAGTCAATTAACCTTATACTCCATGGAGTGAATTCTCAACTTCTAGTATGGACAATTTTGATTTAACCCAGGGCTCAGCAAATTATGATTCATGGGCTAATTCTGGCCCACTGCTCATATTTATAAATAAAGTGTGATTGAACAGTTGCAGTCATTCATTTACATATTGTCTGTGGCTCATTTCTCACTGCAACAACAGAGCTGAGTAGTTGTGACAAGAGATCATGTGGCCCATAAAGACTCTAATATTTACTGTTGGGCTTTTTACAGAAAAGCTGTTTGTTGACCTCTGATTTAGTTCATTCAGAAATATTGTATAAGTTAAATATAAGTCAGTATATCTCAAGTATCCCAGTGTATATTACTTAGAGAAAAAAACCAATTTGTTATGAAATTGAATTAAGCTCTAAAAAACTTTTTGGAAGCAGTAGTCATTCTTCTCTCAGCCAAAGTGGTTTTTTCACAAAAAATTATTAGTGAGCAATTTGGCTGAATAAAATTTAAGATGTATCAACTGGGTTTTATCTGTTACTGAAACCACTGAACACCATTAGTCCATGATGTTAAGCATTAATGACATGAAAATGAATGAGGCATAGTGCCAGCTCTTGACCAGCTCACTGCCCAGCAGAGAAGATAGAAAAGAAACCCATCAAGTATTGTATGATGACAAGATCTCTAATAGTGTTCACCAAACTCCATCTAAGAAAGGGGTATGCCACATTATTTAAACAGCTTTTTCCCCCTTTTTCTCTTAACAGTTACATATCACATATATGTCAGGCACTGTTCCGATTACTTTACATGTATATATATATATACACACATATAAACACACACACACACATATATACGTAAACTCATATAATAATCATGACAACTGTAAATATAGTGCTTCTCAGTATGGGAAGACACAATTCCAGGGTGAGGGGATGGAAGTCTTTTACTTAAAGAAAACAGAATGTGCCAAGACACAGTGCAATAGAAGTGCTGAAACAAGAGAAAGTGGGAAATTTTTCACAAATCATATATTTCGTTTCAAATGCAGTATCAAGGATAGGAAACAAGAGTGTGTGAATCAATGGCAGGAGGGCATCTTGTCTAGAAGATTTTATCACAATCAGAAGAAGGCTAATGAAAAATACCAAGTGTCAAATGACAGATATTGAAGTAAGGTAAATTCAGAGACAGTGCTTAATACCATTATTTTGGTTTAGTCCATTTCTATTTTCTGGCATCAGATGTGGTGAGGTAATACTGTGAAATTTCTGAGTGGTTCCATGGTGGCTTGAATTACTGCACAAAACTTAAGATGATTTATAATTCACATAAACTACGTAGTTTATGTACAGGCTGGCATTATTAAGAAGAGTTTAAATAGAATAAAGGTTTAGGAAATGGCGTTTTATACACGTACATAGACCTTATGTGGCTAGACAGAGTTCATAAAATTATCTTAGAGTTATCTAGTCCAGTATCTTAATTTACTCAACATGGTAAGACAAGTTTTATAAAGCTACACAGCTAATCCCATCATGATTTCCAAAATATTAGTAAATCTTTGTACTACAGTATACTGACTTAGGTTGCCAATAAAGCAGTTTTTCAGGCTATGATAATGCATTTGTAGAAACTTTCACTGTTCATTGTTTGGAATATAACTTATTAAAAATGCCATTGGTAAAGAATTCAACTTGTTAAAAATCTTAAAAGATGCAATTGAGCAGACCTAGAGATAAATGTGTAACTTTGGAGGAACAACCTCTGAAATTGTATAAACATGAAATCAAGAATAATTTCTGTTAATCATAAGATTAAGCAAACATACCTAGTTACCACAGTAAAAACAATTTTGGCAAACAGTTTTCCTCCTAGGAAAGTAATCAAATATTGGGATCAATAAATATGTACATGGCATTTGGAAAACCAGAGGAAATCTCTCGCTTTTACCATGGACCAAGTAAAACTGGACTAAAGAATCATGTCCAATTCTGAACTCCACAGTTCATTTAAGAAAAGATTCATGAGATACATAGAATTGAATAAATATGTAGTTACCCAATAAGAAATGTGGAAATACATTTGAAAGAAAACCAAAATGAGTAGCAATGTTTAATAATATTTATTGTAATGCTTATACACTAGAACACTTGGGAGCAAATGGGAGACTGATCTGCATCCTGAGGAATGTATGTTCATAAAAAAGAATGCAAATAATAAACATGGGATTACTTAGTAAGACGAGTGAGAAGAAATATGGAATAGTAAGAAAATTCACTTCCCAAACTCTTCTGTTGAAAAACGAGGATTGGTCATATCTGTCTGGGATAACATCTAGTCCAGAATAGTCTGTGATTCTTGGATGGACAGACAGATGATGAATAGTGATGCAGCAAGTATAGTGATAAACCAAGACATCTGTCATTAGAAAGACCATCTCGTACCTAAATTTTGCCATCAATAGATTGTCATTTTCCTGGGGGGTGGAACAAAACAGAACTATGTAATATTATATAGTGGTCAAAACAAGTATTCTAGAACCAGATTTCCAGAGTTCAGATCCCAATTTCTCATTTTATTAATTCTGTTACCTTGGGAGAGTCAAACATGAATATTTCCATATCTCACTTTTAACATCTGTAAAATGGGAGTAATAGAATCTGTCTTATCTGTCTTATGATTTGTTATAACATTAACTTTTAGGTTTCACAGATGACTATCTGACACAGAGTAAGCCTTACAAGTGAAATATCTATTGGCATGCATGTAATAGACAACTCTGTAAATATTTATTTAATAAACTGAATTGATAATATAAAAGAAGCAAAGTTATTATCCTAACTATATTCCAAAGACTTTAATGCTGTTTATTTATGTACACATGTCTCTTGGTTATATTAATATTAAAACCCAGAAGATATCTGTGTGAAAGTATATAGGCAAGATTAAGATATGCACTTGCAAAGTACACGGACTCTTTCAAGTTCTTATAGTACTCTTCATTGCATGGAAATTTGGGAATGGGGGGGGTAAAAAAAGGAGGTCTTGACTCTGAATCTTAAACCAGCCACTTATTATCATACATGTTGTGGAATTAATAGCATTAAATGTGTATCATCTATTGATATCTAGGCAATTTTCCCAAACTCTTATCTGCTCTCCTACAAAGCTTGGAGACCGTTTTGGGCCTTTACCATATAACTTAAATAAGAAGAGAGCCTGATCAGACTCTTTCACGTTTTCCTTCCACAGAGTACCTCAAATGGTAAGGCCAATTCCAGAAGTAAAGGAACCTACCTTCTCAATTTATCTTAAAACACACACACACACACACCACAAATTTGGAAAAAGAAAAGAGATCCAAGAGCTCCAAAAACAGAAAAAATAACCTATCTCTGCTTAGTGATATTTAATTTTTTTCTTCTTTCTCAGAAGATTAGCTGCCAAGACTGATGACCTTTTTGTGTACTCTTTGGTATAAAATTGGACCTATCTGATTTGAAAAACCCAGTAGCTTCTCACTGATGGAAAAACTGCCTGCAGAAATAGAATTCAGGCTGTTTAGAATCCAAAGCCTTTAAAAGGACTTGTGTACCTGAAAAATTGGCAAACCATTCACTCAAATTTATAGTAATCCTTCAAGATGTTTTGAAATGATTTGCAAACGGTAGACAAGCAAGCAGGTAGCCAGAGAGGGTCCCCAGAGGTGTTAAAGCAAACTGGCTTAAACACCCTGCCATAAAGTGAAAGTGGCAAAGTTTATCCCTTGAATTATCCTTCATAAATGGTGCCTTCTTGGGATTCCAGTACTATTAAAGCTAGTCCCCAGATAGTAGGATCTCTCTGTCTTCAGAAAATATAGGTGACCCTTGAACAACATGGTGTTGAATTGCATGGATCCACTTATATGTGATGTTTTTCCCATAAATATAGTACTTTGATTTTCATTTTACAGATGTTTAACTAAATGTGAGGAAAATGTGTGTCCAATTAGAGATCAAAATATGTGGAATCAAAAGAACTGTGGTTTAAGTCCTGATTGTATCCAAAATGTTTCAGCTTCCTACTCTTGGATAAGTCATTTATCAGTTCCTTTGCTTTTGAGGCAGAAATAGCAGTAGTTGGATTTCCCACTGTGCAAGTGTTGGCACCCCTAAACCCTGTGTTGTTCAAGGGTCAACTCTGTTTTTCTTTTACATAAATACAAAAATTACTTTGCTTTTAACTGCATTAAAGGAACTCATACCTTGATCTATTGTCTGCTGGTATCTTTCTGTCAATTGCATTATCATGATTGTTCCTGCAAAACCAACATCTTCAATGATAGAGAAGGAAAAATATAAAGCCACCAAAATTGGTTGTTTGGACTCTGTAATTCTAAGTGGATTTAGTCAAGGAATATCTGTGTCCTAAGACCCAAATGCATGCATGCCCTTATAATGATGTTCTTGCTGCTAAGTAGTATCTCAGCTTCCAAATTTCCTAAACCAGTGGAACCAGCCTATCCAAGGTCAACTAGGAGACTCTTGCCTTTTGTTCCTCTCCTCCTCTCATATTCCTAGCAGACTCCTTTACTTTGAAATAAGAACATATTAACACTTTCACGCTTCTACAAGGTCAGTCTAATTATTTCATTCACATTTTCAGGAACTATCCTGCAATACATGCTAAGAGAGTGTGGAATTTATTTGATTCTATTTCACCCATGCTACTTATCACTACACATCTTGGAAAACTTTTAGGAAGGCTTCTGCTATGTTAGCATGTTGCCAAAAGAATTTAGTAAATATAGTGGATAAAAGCCAGTCAGATTGTGATATTTATCGAGTAAAACTGGCTAACACAATTTATTTTTATTTCTTAACAGAATAAGTAATCGGATGAGAAGTAACTCTTGTCCAAAAGCAAACCAGTTTCTAATACTATGTGTTTGGCCCTCTCACTTTGCTATAAACTGATAATTTTTCATATATTTTGAGTCAGCTACTTTTATAGTATGAAAAATGTGTATTGCTTTTTACAGTTTCCCTTAATTTTCTGTCCATTTTACTAAGAGCATATATTTAATTGTGTTTGTGTCCCAATTCCTGTACTGACAACACTGTGAGAATTATGTATTTCTCCATTCATCAGTGTGTTTCTACAAAAACCTTCAAGGAGGTTCAATTTACCTATATCTATGTATGTATTTACAATTTATCTATGACTCACCCAGCTCTGATCTTTGGGAATTATTCTTTATATTGCAGACTTTCTGACTAAAAGATAATTCAGTTTACACTGTTGATCTGACAGAGGAAAACATAAATTATTTCTTGAGTTTCATAAGCATAACAGTTGTGGAAACTGGGATAAAACACGTAAATATATTACACTCGAGATGTTTTAAATCCTCAGGAATTAGAGCAGGTTTTATGACTGTGTCAGGTGAAAATGGTTTTAAAATATTTGCCAGCTTCTTACAGCACTTTTAGTTTAAAATAAAATGTGCCTTTGAAAACAACAATACAAAATGAAAACTTTATCATTTACAATAGAAATTTGGCAATAATATCAAGAGAATTAAGAAAGTATATACTCTCATAATTAAATAACAATTCCATTTCTGGAAATGTGGCCTAAAATAGCACAAAATGAATATATATATATATATAATCTCTTTTGGTGATATGTACGTGGAGATTATGTACATACAGAGATATCTATGGCATTCCAAAAGTGATAATATGTTTAGCACATACTTGAATTCTTTGGTGCTCCAGATAACCTATAGCAATAATGAGCAAATAGTAAAGTATAATAAAATTCATTCTAAAGGTAGAAAACTGTTATTCTGTTACATGGAAGTTAATCCCATGAGGCTCACAATTTTTAGCAAGAGCCTTGAAGTTTAATTCCAGAATGGTGATTAGAACTACATTTCCCAGTATGTCGCTGAAGACTCAGTGAGGCCCATCATTTTATATCAAGATATGGAGTAGTTTCCTGTACTCCTTTAAAATGTGGGGACAAACTCTGGCAACTCTCTGGCATTGCCACTTTTATAAAACTATTTCAATAATAATTAAGAAAGAAAGAGGAGGAAGCCAAAAAATGGGACTTATGCCAAGGTGTTCACTGGTACGGTGAAAAGATCTATGACATTAATTATGTGATCTGAGAGCAGAAAACCTCACTCTAATTAGGGAAGGCATGGGACTAGGGGTGAAATAGCAGTTGAGCCACAGTGGAGGCATAACCAGATACACACACACACACACACACACACACACACACAAAGAAAGAGAGAGGGAGAACTCACAGTCTAGGTGATTATACAGCAAAGAAGCTCTTCAAAGAGCTTGAAGAAAACTACCCACTAAGATTCGATTGTTACCAGTTTTCAAAATAAGCATAAGTACTTATTTTCTCTAAAAGTAATTTAAAATAAGTTTAATTTCCTCAGAGTGGTAATGGAAAATATAGTACGCACAAAAATGATAAATTGTGAAGGAAATAGCAGATACCAATCAAAAACAGATATTCACAAAAAGAAATAATTAAAAATAATCACTTAATATTAAAAAATAGTATCACAGTAATTGGGATGAATTCTAGAAATTACTCACTTAAGGAAAGCATTAGAAATATGGAAGATAGTGTTGGTTAGTTTACCTAGAAATCTACACAGAGAGCTAAAGAGTTAATAAATGGTATGTTTAAAGCATCCAAAAATAATTCTAAAAGTCAAGATGAGATGGCATATTAGAATTACAATATTTGAAGGCATAATAATGAGTTTTTTTCTAGAATTGAAGAAAAATCAGCTGAAAATTCAATGAGGGCCTATTAAGATAAATGAAAATAAATAGTCATTTTCTAAGGAAAAAGCTGAATATTAAATAAGAAAATAAAATCTAAAAAAAAAAAAAAAAGAAACCCTATAGAAAAGATGCCAATTACATATCAAAGAATAACATTCATCAGTGAATTGTCTTCATTTCGGCAACAATAATAGTGAGATGACTGTCAAGGTGGAATTCTACATCAAGCTAAGGAACAAAGATCAAAGAAATAAATTATATCAGTAATTATGGTATATTAAAAAGATTGCATTCATCTCAGATTGGTATTTTTAAACCCAATTTATGCTGTTTACTGAATTTACCTGTAAAATAAATCAATACTAAATATTGTACCTAAAACTATGAACAGCTAAGTCAAACAAAATATTAACTTAAAAAATAAGAATATTACTATAGGATGGTATATTAGTTTCCAAAAGTATGCTGTTGTAACAAATTACAATACATTTAGTGTCATAAAACAACACAAACATATCAATATACAGTTCTGGAGGACAGAAATCTAAAATAACTCAGGAGAGGCTGGTTCTTTCTGGAGACTCTGAAGGAAGAATCTGTTTCCTTACCCTTTTCAGCTTCTAATGGCCACCTGTATTCCTTGGCTTGTGGCCCTTTCACCATCTTCAAAGCACATCACTCCAATCTCTGCTTGCATCATCACTTGGCCTTTTCCTCTAATCTGACTCCTGCATTTCTCTTACAAGGATTCTTATGCTTGCATAATTCAGGATAATCTCCTGATCAAGAACAGACAACCACATCTGCAAAGTCTCTTTGGCTATTTATGATAGTATTTAGTGGTTCTAGGGATTAGGGATTAGGCAATATTGGAGGGCTATTATTCAGATTAACACAGACCAAAAAATACACGAATCTTATCAGCTGGAGACATATAATTTTTGTACAAATGAACCAATAACGCTAGTCAAGGTATGATAATATTTGTATAAATTTGAAAAATAATACTATAATATTTATAAGTACATATATGTGTAGTGTGTATACATATATAAATGTGTAAAATATGCACATAAAATTTATGATGATCACCTCTAGTGAGAGAAGAAAAAGAACAAAATAAGAAACTTTAATGTTTCTATAATTTTTTATTTATTTTAAACAAATATCTAAATAATTATGAAAAATTATTAAAATGCTGACTTGGGGTGCACAGTTCACAAAAGTTTTTTTTTATTATTTGGATCTTTTATCACAGTTGCTTTTACTAATACATATTTTTAAAAATTTAAACATTGGAAATATTTTAATGGTTATATCAACTTCAAAGAGTATCATAATATTGACATTGACTGAGAACTTCTGTAACACTTGGAAAAGTCTTATTCTTACAATATAAGTATAAAGAGAAGATTACAGAATTAAATCCACAAATATATTACATATACACAGTTACCCAATAATTTAGAAGAGTTCCTATGCCAAAACTTTTACTTATATGCATTATCACATTTAACTTTTACTACTGTCCTCTGAGTTAAAAATTTCCTACATTTTTGACACCAATTTTAGAAATGAAAAAATTGAGGACTAAAATGAATGAGTAGTTGAACATGTGTTTAAACTTGTTATGGCTTACTCTGAACTCACATTGTTAATTCCTGTGCAATATTGTCTATACAACAAACAATAATTGCAAAGCTATCTTTAGGAAATTGTCTGAAAAGCAATATATCAAAATGTTAATGGTATTTGTTTTTAGATTGTAGGCCCATGGGTGAGTATTTTTCCTGTATTCTCAAAATACTCTATAATGAAATGGCATTCTATATTTTTAGTGATGTAACATTAACTTTATGCACTAATAAAAGTGATATTGCTGAACATCAGACACTTCATTTATAGCACATATGATCTGAAGCAAAATTAGATTAATTCAGAAGTATCAATTTTAAGAATGATGAAAATCTTAGAAGAAACTGAGTTTGGAATAACTTACTAAGATTTAGTAAAAGAAGTCCATTAATAAGGAGTTTGGAAGATATTTATTTTATACCAAGACATATAATTAATACATATATTTATAAAAGAGCTAAATTATACTTTTCTATTTATTTTCCTAAAACATTAAAATTTATGAAAGGATATTAAACAAGTATGGTCTTATACATGAGGAATAAAATATGGGGGTCTCCAAATTTTAATTACATTTTTTGTCATTGGCAATACTCTGTTATTTTTCTTGAATTTTTTTAAGAACTTTTCCATACTCTGACAACATAAAACATTTTAATAAACTTCAAAAAATTTGTGAATAACTCCTACAATTGAAATAGTTTCATGTTTGAATATTAACTTATATGATGATATATGTCAATTTGGAGAGTGAATGAATCTGTAAACTGTTACTTTAAAAAAGAACTAATAACAAGAAGACAATAAACAAAATGGTAATAAATACATACCTATCAATAACTATTGTAAATGTAAATGGGAAAAGTGGTTCAGTCAAGAGACATAGGGTAGCAGAATGTATAAAAATACAATACCTATCAATATATTGCCTGCAAGAGACTCTCCTCAGATATAAAGACACACATAAAGTGAAAAGTGAAAGGATGGAAAAAGATATTCCTTGAAAATGGAAAAGAAAGGAAAACTGGGTTATAAATACTCATATCAGATAAAATAGACTTTAAAACAAAGACTGTAATAAACAACAAAGAAGGGAATTACATAGTGATAAAGGACTCAATCCTTCAAAAGGATATAAAATTTGTAAACACTTATACACCCAATCTAGATACATAAAGCAAGCATTAACAGAAACAAAGGCAGAAATAGACAACAATACATTAATAATAGGGGACTTTAATACTCACTTACATCAATGTTTACATAATTCAGACAGAAATTCAATAAGGACACACTGGTCTAAAATGATACATTACATCAAATGAACTTAATAGATATATACAGAACATTCTATTCAAAAGTAGCAGAAAACACATTGTTTTCAAGTGCACATGGACCTTTTCTCCAGGATAGATCACATTAGACCACAAAACAAGTTTCAATAAATTTAAGATTGAAATCATATCAGGCTACTTTTTTGACCACAGCAATATGAAAGTAGAAATCAACTTCAAGAAGAAAACTGGAAATAATACAAATGTGTGGAAACTATACAACATAGTACTGAACAATCAACAAGTCAGTAAAGAAGAGGAAATAAAAAAAAAATACCTGGAGACAAATGAAAATAGAAACACAACTGTCTGAAATCTCTGGAATGCAACAAAGGCAGTTCTAAGAGGGAAGTTCACAGTGATACAGGCCCACTTCAAGAAACAGGAAAAATCTCAAAAAATAAGTACACATTTAAAGGAGCTGAAAAAGGAAGAACAATCAAAACCCAAAATTAGGAAAAGGAAGGAAATATAAAGATAAAGAGCAGAAATAAGTGAAATAGAGAATAAAAAAGCAAAATTAAAACAAAAGAAAATATCAATGAAACTAAGTTGGTTCTTTGAAAAGATAAACAAAATTGACAAACCTTTCTTCAGCCAGACTCATCAAGAAGAAAAGAGAAAAGCCCAAATAAATGAATTAGAAATGAAGGAGGAGAAATTACAACTGAACTGCAGAAATATATATAAAGGATCATAGAGAATATTTGAACAAGTACATGCTAACAAATTAGACAACCTAGAAAAAATGGGGACAGAGGTTGAGGGCTGGGGAGGGGGTGATAGGTAGGGGTGAGAAGAGGGGTACTAAAATAAATCCATGTTTTGTGTAACAGAGAGTTAACAGGTAATATCTAAGATGGAATAATCAAGAAGTAGCAAAACTATCAAGACATTTAGAGGCATCCAGGTAAATTCTAAAAATATCAGCTAAAAGACTAAAATCAGTTGCTTCTGGGGATGAGGGGAAGAAATGGAGGCAAGAGGCAGGGATATGCTGGTTTTAAATCACAAGCCTTAAAGAACTATTTGACTCTTTATACTGTACCTATGTTAACTGATCAAAAATAAAAACTTTTTAAAATAAAGTTGTTCAAAAAGTGGAGTATGATGCAGCTTCTAATTAGGTGTTGTTATTGACCATCCCAGATTAATCAGATTCATAAGAACAATCTAAAATATTCACACACTCTTTTTTTTCTCTCTCAGGAAGGCTGTGATCATGTTAACTGATGCTTTTAACTTCAATGATAAGTGTTTAAATTCAGCACTTGCCTGTTACTATGGAAATGTCTATGAATGTCTGTGTTCCACTGGGCTCAGAAAGCACCGACCAATACTCAGATAGTTGAGTAGAACACATTATAAATTACGTAAGAAAGTGGAGAACAGGCAGTGAGTACACCTCCATGTTTCCCCATTTTAATTGATTCCTATTAAGTTAGCAATGGCTTGGCATAGCATGTCTATTTAAGATATTGTGAGAATACATAAAAGAAACCAGGAGCGGGGATGTGGCCTAGCAGGAACTCTGAGTCTGGACTGTTATCAGCAAAATGCGTGGCTCAGAATCTGGTAAAGGAAAGGGCGAGGAAGGCCCAAGCTCTCAGTCACAGTTGACATACCCAAGGGTAGACACACAATGGCAAACTGGCTTTTAAGTAACGAAAACAAGATGATAAATCATCGCACTGATTTAGCTATTTCATTTTCAGCCTTTTAACTCTCAGTTTTGTATTGAAAAACCGAGCATGCAGGGGTGATAAGAAGTTTGGTGGGTGGGAAGGTATCTCTCAGCCCTCACTGCCTGCTAGAGATGCCTCCTTTCTCTTCACTCTGAGGAACATAATCCCATCCAGGAACAAAGAAGGCCGATGCACTGCCATCACCAGGAAGGATAAATAAATGACAATCACAAGGGCTGTGGTGAAAAGAACCCCAGCTCTCCTAGGAGAGCATACCAGAACTCATTAACAGAAGAAGGGGGAGGGCCAGGGTCCCAGACTGTGCTGTGAAACGCCGTGAACATCAATGACCACATCAACTGGAGTAAGACATAAACCCTGCATTTAAGATTAGGAACAAAACAAGGATGGTCACTCTTACCACTTCTATTCTACATGATTGGAAATCCTAGCCACAGCTATTAGACAGGAAAAAGAAATGAAAGTTATCCAAATTGGAAAAGGAAGAAGTATAACTGTCACTGTTTGCAGAGGGCATGATACTACATATAGAAAACCCCAAAGACTCCACCAAAACAAACAAACAAACAAATGAAAAACTGTTATTAGAACTAATAAATTAATTCAGTAAAGTTGTAGGGCACCAAATCAATATACAAAAATCTGTTGCATTTCTTTACACTAATAGCAAACTATCAGAAAGTAAGAAAACAGTCCCATTTACAATTACATCAAAAAAGAATAAAATGCCTAGAAATAAATTTAACCAAGGAGGTGAAAGACCCATGTATTGAACATTAAAAGACATAAGTGAAAGAAATTGAAGAAGATACAAATAAGTGGAAAGATATTTGGTGCTCATGGTATGGAATGATCAATATCATTAAAACGCCAATATTACCCAGAGTAATCTACAGATTTAATGCAATAACTATCAAAATTCCAATTGCATTTTTCACAGAACTAGAACAAATCCTAAAATTTGTATGGAATCACAAGAAACACTAAATAGCCAAAGCAATCTTGAGAAAAAGAAACAAAGTTGAAGGTATCATGCTCCCTGACTTGAAACTGTAATACAGTACTATAGCAAAAACAATGTCAAAAACCATGGCACTGGCAATAAACAGACACATAGATCAAGGGAACAGAACATGAGTATCCAGAAACAAACCCACACTCATGTGGTCAATTAACCTATGATGAATGTGGCAAGAATATACAATGGGGAAGAGACAGTTTTTTCAGTAACTACTGCTCAAAAAACAGGTTCAAGAAAAAGGATGAATCTGGACCACTTTCTTATACCATATAGAAAAATAAACTGTAAATAGAATAAAGGCTTAAATATAAAACCTGAAATCATAAAACTCATCAAAGAAAACTTAGGCAGTAACTTCTCTAACATCTGTCTTAGCAAAATTTATTGGATCTGTCTCCTCAGGCAAGGGCAACAAAAAGCAAAATTAACAAATAGGGTTACATCAAACCAAAAAGCTTTTGTACAACAGAGGAAACCAACAAAACAACAAGGCAACCTACTGAATAGAGAAGATATTGCAAGTTATATACCAATAAGGAGTTGAAATACAAAATATATAAAGAACTTATAAAATTGAATATTTAAAAAACCCAAACAATCCAATTAAAAAAAAAATAAGTAGAACACCTGAATAGACATTTTTCCCAAGAAGACGTACACATGGCCAACTGACACATGGAAAAATATTCAACATCACTAACTGTCACAGAAATTCACATCAAAACCACAATAAGATACCACCTCACACCTATCAGAATGGCTGTTATCAAAATGACAATAAACAACAGATGTTGACAAAGATGTGGAGAAAAGAGAACCCTTGTGCACTGCTGGTGGGAATGTAAGTTGGTATAGCTCCTGGAAAACAGTATGGAGTTTCCTCAAAAAACTAAAAAGTAGAACTATTATACAATCCAGCAATTTCACTTTTGGGCATGCATCCAAAGAAAACAAAAACACTACTTTGAAAAGATATATGTATCTCCTATGTTTATTGCAGTGCTGTTTACAATAGCCAAGAAATGGAAGCCATGTAAATGTGTATTGACAGAAAAACGGATAAGGAAGATGTGGTTTATACATACAGTGGAATATTACTCAGTCATAGAAAAGATAAAATATTGCCAGTTGCAGCCACGTGAATAGGCCTGAAGGTAGTATGCAAAGTGAAATTAGTCAGATGGAGAAAAACAAATACTGTGTGATTTTACTTATATAGAATCTAAAGAACAAAACAAATTCTTGAAACAGAAACAGACTTACACATACAGAGAACAAACTGGTGGTTGCCAGAAGGATGAAGAATTCGGAGATGAATGAAATAGGTGAAGGAGATTAACAGGTACAAAATTCCAGTTATAAAATAAATAAGTATAAGTAAGTATAAATAAATAAGAGGATTAATGTACACATAGGGAATATGGTCAATAATATTTTAAGCAGTTTGTATGGTGATGGATGGTAACTGGTCTTATTATTGGGTGATCTTTTTAAAATATATAAAAAGTATGAAATTACTATGTTGTACAACTGAAACTAATACAATACTGTATGTTAATTATAACTCAATAAAAAAGAAGCACTAATGTCAGAGAGCTTGTTTTAGTTGATTCATTCTACTGTTTTGTCTCATTTACCATGTGAAACACTGTTGTCTCCAGAAAAGTCACTTTAATATAGTTCCTTGATAAGGTAGCTGGCATCATAATCTTATTTACTGAAATGAAATTAAATAATCCTATCCTCATTCTCCACTGAACATAGAGGACAGCTGGTTATCACTCTTATGGTTTATTTGCATGAAAAATGATTTTACTATTTCAATAATCTTTCATTAAGTTGATTTTTAAAGGGGTTATATGAGAAAAAATTCATTCTGTATTTTGAAATGTATCAAACAGGAAGAACATTTCATTCTGAAATGAACATGTATCATCTGAAGTGCCTGGGTCGATTATAAACTTTTTAAAAGATCATTATATTCTTCAATAAAAACAAAAAGCTTATGAACCTATCATTTTGCTGGCAAGAAAGCATTGATATTTTTTAGAAAAAGAAGAAAATAAAAGAACTTTGAAGTATTCAGAGGTTATAAAATCATCCAAAAGGAATTAATTACAAATGGCAATAAAGATGACAAATATTTTGGTAACAAGATAGACCTCACTTACCTCAGAAATAAGCTTTGTGACTTCATGTACAAAGCTGCATGTGAAATTGGCAAAGTCTATCCAAGTGTATACTTTGAAGCTCTTCCTTCTTTAAGGGGGAAAAAAACTATTAGGTGAATTTGTAAATTAACTTTTTTAAAAAACGGACCCAAACTGTCTTCCTAATCAACCTGCTTTTCTTTTTTTCTTCTCTTTTCCTTTCTTCTTCCTTTCTTTCTTCTTTCTTTCTTCCTTTCCTCTTTCTTTCTTTCTCTGTCCTTTTTTCTTTTCTTTCTCCCCTCTCTTTCCCCATCCCTCTTCCTTCCCTCCTTCCTCCTCTTTTATTTTTCCTTCCTTCTTCTTTATTTCTCTCTCTCTCTCTCATTTTTACTTGACTGAATACAGAAACATTTTATTAAATCATATCATAGTATTTTGATTTATACTTCCAAATTATTTTACACACTTGGTAACAATCAATAGGTGGAAAATGAGTCAGTAGGTGATTTCTTCATTATGTGACGGTTATTCTAAGTTCTGGGCTTTCCGACATAAATTTTAGAATCCATTTGTCAATATCTACAAAGCAGCTTGCTGAGACATTGATCTGAATTGTGTTGAATCGATTGATCAAATTGGGAAGAATCAGTATCTTCACAATACTGAGTTCTCCAATATATGGACAAACAATATTCCACTTTCTATTAAGGTCTTCTTTGTTTTTCTTCATTGCTGTGTTGTAGTTTTTCACAGACACTTTTTCACAGGAGACTGTTTTTATAAGACATGACAGTTTTTCACATAAAAGACACTTTTTTGGTGTAGTTTTTTTTTTTTCCCTTAATTTCAAGTTTCAGTCATTTATTGCTGGTTTATAAGAAAGTGATTGACTTGTCAGGGGATGACTTGCATGTTAATCTTTATCCTGTGACCTTTGCATACTTGTTTCTTAGCTCCAGATTACTTTTGTAGAATCTTGGGTTCTCTGTATAGACAATCATTTCATGTTTGAATGAAGGTCTTTTTTGCAATATCTCTCTATATTTCTTTATGTCATATTGAATCTGCTAAGACATCTGGTTCAATGTTAAAAAAGAATGGTAAGGAAGGACATCCTGGCCCTACTCCTAATTTTAGCAGGAAATTGTTGACTTTCTCACCATTAAGTGTGAGGTTTGATGTAGGCTTTTTGGCACATTCTATTTATTAGATTAAAGTAGTTCCCCTCTGTTAGTTATTCACTGAGAGTTATTATCATAAGTGAGTTTTATTGAACGCTTGTTCTGTATCCATTGGTATGCTCATATGTTGTATCTTACTCAGTCTGTTAACATAATGAATTACATAGATTGCTTAATGAATGAATGTTGAATAGCCTCACTTTCCTGGAAAGAATCTCACTTGGCCATATAATATATTATCTCTTTTATATATTGACAGATTTGAGTCACTAATACTTTGTAAGGATTTTCCATCTATGTTCATGACAAATACTGGATTGATGCTTTCTTGTCTTGTAGTGTCTTTATCTGGTTTTCTTATTAGGGTAATGCTGGCCTTACAGAATGAATTGGAAATGTCACCTTTGCTTCTAATTTTTAGAAGAATTTGTGGGAAATTAGTATTATTTCTTCCTGAAATATCTGGTAGAATTCACCAGTAAAACCACATAGGTTTGATGCTTTCTTTGATTAATTATTGATGCAATCTCTTTAATAGATATGGGTCTACTTATACTACCTGTTTCTTGTGTGAGTTGAGTAGTTTGTGTCTTTCAAAGAAGTGGTCAATTTCATGTAAGTTATCAAAGTTATGGACATAGACATGAATGTATTATTTCTTTAGTATCCTTTTAATATTCATTAAATCATTAGTGATGAATCCTCTCTCACTTCCGATACTGGTAATTTGTGGGTTTTTTCCTCTTTTTTTCTTGGCTCACCTGGCTAATGGTTTATTCATTTTATTGATATTTTCAGAGGAAAAAGTTTTAATTTTGTTGGTTTTCTCTGTTGTTTTCATATAATTAATGTTGCTCAGATTTTCATTAATTCTTAAAAGGAAAGCCATTCTTTCTTTCTGCTACACACAAAACATTTCTAACACCAAATATGTGTTTTTTTCCCCACAGCAACCAATTTTCCAACTCTTTGGACACCAACTGGGTATCCTACAATTTAACTCTATTCAATTCAACTCAATTCTATTCTGACACTGTCTGGCTGGAGTTATCACCAGATCTCATAGGTTAAAAGCTCAGACCTACCAGATTGCCCCCAAGTTCAGATACCTGTCTCAAGTTCAGGCCTCTGGTATTTCTGACTGATTGGTTATAAATCAGAGTTCCTACTACCCACTCTTCAGATTTAATAATCTGTTAGGATGACTCACAGAATTTAGTAAAAACAGTATACTTACTGTATTACCAGTTTGTTATAAAAGAATACAACTCAGGAACATCCAGATGGAAGAGATGCATAGGGCAAGATATGGGAGAAGTAGTACCAAGCTTCAATATCCTTTTCAGGTGTGCCACCCTTTCAACACCTCCATATGTACACCAATTCAGAGGCTTCTGGACTCTGAGTTTTTTAATGGAGGCTTTATTATGATCCTTGGCATGATTTATTAAATTACTACGTATTGCTGATTGAACCCAATCTCCAGTCTCTCTTCCCTCCCCAAAGTCCTAGAGTGGGGCTGAAAGTTCCGACCTTCTAATCAAGTGGCTGGTTCCCCTGGCAACCAGCCTCCATCCAGAGGGCTTTCCAAAAGTCACCTCATTAACATAAACTGTGGTTGAAGGGGGCATGTTGTGAATAACAAAATATGTTCCTGAATTATTTTGGAAACTGGGAGCAAAACCCAAAAATTACAACAAAAGGTGTTTTTATCACTTTTGCTTTTATCATTTAGGAAATGACAATGGCCAAAAATGAAGATCAAAAACAGATATTCAGTTAACACTATAAATTTCCCTGTACTATTTTTATCATGTCTTGCAAATTCAGGTAAGTTTTGTTTTCATTTTTATTTGATTTAAATAATTTAAAATTTCTGTTGAGATATCTTCTTTGACCAATTGATTATTTAGAATCATGCTGTTTATTTTCCAAATATTTTCGTGAAAATTCCAGATTTTTTTTTTTTGGTTTTGATTTTTAGTTGATTCTTGGTTTAATTTCATGTACTTTGAAAACATATTTAACATGATTTATTTATATTCTTACAAATGTTTAGGGAGTGTTCTATAACCAAAATGCAGCCTAAGTCTTCGTGAGTGATCCACGTGAGCCTAAAAAGGTGCATTTTCCTGTTTTTAAATGGACTACTCTATAAATAGCAATTTGATCAAATGATTAATAGTGAATTTTATGTCATCTGAATCCCTTTAATTTTCAACCTGCTTCATTTGGAAATTACTGATAGAAAAAGGATGATGTCTCCAACTATTTTAGTAGAATTTTCTGTTTCCGTTATTAGTTCTGTCATTTTTACCTCATGTATTTTGATGTTCTTTTAGATGCAAAAACATTTAAATTTTTATTTTTATTAGAAATTTGAACCAATAATCATTATGTAATAATACCCTTCTTTATCTTTTATAGTTTTCTTTATTATGAATTCTGATATATCTCAAATGAATATAGCTACTTCAGCTTTCTTTTTTAATGTTCACATATATATCTTTCTGCATTCTTTTATATTTAACCTATCGGAGTCTTGAGTTACTTGTAGATAGCATAAATTTGTTTTTGGTTTTTCTTTTTTTAAAAAAAATCCAATCTGATAATTTTTCTTTTCCTTATTTTTTAAACTTTTTTTTATCGAGTTACAGTCGTTTTTACAATGTTGTGTCAAATTCCAGTGTGGAGCACAATTTTTCAGTTATACATGAACATACATACATTCATTGTCACATTCTCTTTCGCTGTGAGCCACCACAAGATCCTGTATATATTTCCCTGTGCTACACAGTACTATCTTGTTTATCTGTTCTACATTTTGAAATCCCAGTCTGTCTCTTCCCACCGCCAGTCCCCCTGGCAACCACAAGGTTGTATTCTATGTCTGTGAGTCTGTTTCTGTTTTGTATTTATGTGGGGTTTTTTTGATAATTTTTCTTATTTTGTATATTTAGGACATTTACATTTAAAGTGATTATTTGGATAGTTGGATTATAATTTACCAAATTCTAAACTGTTTTCTATTAGTTGAATTTGTTGTTTCTTTTTCTTTCCCTCTGTTTATAATTTTTCTGGCCTTAATGGAGCATTTTATATACATTTCATTTTCTCTCTTCTCTGAGCTCATCAATTCTTTAAAAAAATTAGTGGTTTCCCTAGATTAAAACTAATTTTAGTTATTTTAACTTCTCTGTCTGATAATTTCAAAATCTGTGTTTCATCTGTCTAGTTTTTATGATAACTTTGTCTCTCCAAACTGATTTTTTTTTTGCCTTTTTTCTGGTTTTGTAAGATTTTGTTAAAACTTATGGATTTTAATGTATGGGACAATAGAAAGTCAGGTAAATGGGCCTTTACTGTGATGATGCTTATTAATCTGGCTAGGAGTTTCCCTATTTAATGCTTGCTGGAGCTTGTTGTTGGAGATAAAGGTGTTTGGCTTCTAATCTTCCTAATGTCCTTATTTTTATCTCCTCTCTTGACTTTGGAGATTCCTTATGTACTTCTCCAAGAGGATTTGTTTCTTTCTCCTTTTTTCATATGTACTCTACTGTTACTAGACTGAAGCCTTGTTGGTTTGGTGATAAAATGTGGGGTAGGAGGAACATTCTGTAGTCTTCTGATTAGGTCGCAAATCTTTTAATGGCCCTGTGTCTGGGTTCTCTTACCTTTACCCCTGTTTCTCCAATGAAATAGCTTTTTCCCTTGAACCATACTCCCTTGCTAAGCAATAACATTCCCACTTATTTTCTTGAAGTCCTGTTCCCTGATATTGTTTTCTCCCCTTAAGGTGAGATATTATCCCAGGAGCAGTATCCTATGGGGGAGGAGTTCCCTTCTCCCAGCTTGTATGAGATTTCAGATTTGCTCTCTGGCAAACCTCTTTTCCCCGGAGAGTACACCTGTGTTTTGAAGAAGGTACTGGATATGTTTCCCAGTGAATACTCTTTCCCCCATGCCAGAGACAAGACAGGATATTTCTTGGATTCTCATCATAGAACCTCATAATTTCCTAGAGAGAGCCCATGAAACTGTGGAAGTTCAACAGAGAACTCAAGAGTTTCTCTTCCCTACTAGTCCACACATAGCCTCCAGCATTAATCAAAATTACCATTTAAGAGGTCCTTCCAGTTTATGGATCCAGTAACTTCTGCTCTATATAAGCAGATTTCAATTGCAGTATCACTCTGGACTAGCCTGGCTCCCCAGATTTCAGGGTGGCATTTTGTCCTGTGACTTCTGTAATGGGTATGAGAAAAGTAATTGATTTTTAGTTTTTACAGCTTTTCTTGTTTTAAGGACGGGAGTGACGACTTCCAAATTTATTCTATGCCATCTCTGGAAGCAGAGGTCACAGTACTGTTTTTGGTACCACTTATACCTAACATTGTACCTGCTGGATACCTCAGATTCCTGAGCCTCTCTGAATTTTTCTCACACAATAGCTTGTATCTTGATTTCCCCCATTTAGTTTTCACTCTTTGGTTTGCTAGTTTGATTTCTACTCATCTACCTGCATTGCATCTTAAAAACATTAATATCCCTGTTATCTCATCTTTCCCCCTTAGTATTTGTGGATTTATAGTTTTTTCCTCTCCTTCATTATAAATTAGTGATATTTCAGTAGTAGTGATTAGCCAACATGTGTCTATTCTTCCATATTTTGTGAACTTGTCTATTTTCCATTTCTTTATTTGTTGAAGGTGTATTTACCAAACATATGCTACATGTAGGTTTGGACATGAATGGTAACCAAATTTAGTTCCTGGCTTTATACTGTTTGTAACCCTATGATGACAATAGATGGAAAGAGTTGTAAATATTAAGTCGAATAAAACAGACTTGAAACTTTATTTTTCTTATTCCTATTTTAACCTTCTGGACAGGCTACTTATTTTCTTATCTCTTGATAAAGTCTTTATCGTGTTGCATAGAATTTCAGTTATACAGACATTTCTTCCAGAGATTCATAGATTTCATAGACATCGATCATAAATCAGCTTTCTTTACTGATGAGGGTGACATGTCTCTTCTAGTTGGCACTACATTTCTAACTTTCATCAATCAAGAGAATCTGTAAAATGAACTGAGAAGTATTATATCTTTAATAAAAAGTTGAATTTAACACCACTGTGACCGTTTAGGACCTGCCTCAATTGCAGAAAGTTCCCTCATTAGAGGGCATACCCTTCCTGGGGCAGTCTACATCTGATAACTGAGTGACACTGGGGTGTTAAGATCCAGCTATCCTGGCCAGGCATTGCACTTCTGATGAGAAATAGTCACTTCAGAGTTCCCTGTGGGATTGGCTGTTATGGACTGAATATGTCTCCTCAAAATTCGTAAGTGAAACCCCCAATATGATGCTAGGAAGTATGATTTTTGGGGGGTAGTTAGGTCATGAGGGTGGAGCCGTCATGAGTGGGATTAGGACCCTTATAAAAGAGACCCACGTGAGCCCTCTTGTCCTCCTGCCATGTCAGTATATAGTGAGAAAACAGCCTTTGCGACTCAGAAGAAGGAGCATTGCAGAACCTGACCGTGCTGGCACCCTGACCTCAGACTTCTAGAACTAAAACTGTGAGAAATAAATTCCTGTTGTTTATCAGCCATCCAGTCTACAATATTCCATTCTAGTAGCCCAAGCTGACTAAGACATTGGCTAAGGCTTTGTGGAGCCTGAATCACAGTTTGACTTCTCTCTCTGTTCAATTCTAGTTCACCCACTTCCTTTCAATGGTTTTACTCCCTAATAGAGATCTCATACCCCAAAGTTAGCATCTCACCATGTGCCAAGAAGCCAACTTAGGAGAATAAGAAAAATCAGTTAAAACCAGGGAAGTTTCTAAATGCTTATATTCACAATGATCTCTTCTTAGCACAAGTTGCTTTGAAAAAGCACTAAGTCACTCATTCTTAGTGTCATCTTTACCTTGAAGGGACAGATTAACACTGGGGCTAATGACAAGACTACTTGTGCAGTAGAAAAAGGATCAGTTCTGTCATCTTTTGTTTCACTTGTGTTTGCATAATAAGTATTTTTATCAAACCACAGTGCCTTAACTAGAATCTATGTAAGATATTTTGGCTTTGTGAGTATTGTTAGAAGCTAAACTTTAGTTTAAGTTAGAAAAAATGCTTTAAAATTTGACTTAATTGAGTACATACACACTAAAAATACATAACTGAGTGAGAGCACCATGCTTCGCGTTTCCTTGTAGATTCCCACTCCCACCAGAATAATAAAGGCAGAACGCATGAGAAGTGTAACCTGGATTAGGGCTTACCTGAGGACATGACTGTAAATGCACCCTTGACTTCTTTCCTTTTCATTAAAACGTATCACATAAACGTTTTAATATTTCCTCCCACACCATATTTGCATATGTTGTGTATACCCTGGAATGTATTCAACTCCAGCTGGACATCATTAACTAGATTAAAGGGCCATGAGGAAAGAAACTGTATGTGTCTTGTTTGCTGCTATTTTCAGTTCCTTGCCTAGTACCTGAAACAAAATACATACATACACATATATACATACATATGCATGCACATTCTATATATATATAGAATATTGAATATTTGATGAAGGGACTTGTACAAATGTTTGTAATTTCCAGGTCATAAAATGATTCATAAAACCTTTTAAAAAATGTATAAGTTATCCTGAGGAAAAAGGATAATTCTTATCAACTTTTCTGTGAACTCTTTCTTGAGCTTTTCAGCTGTAATCAACTGCACCTCCCTCTGAAGCCTCCTCTACCTTGCTCTCCATCCATATTAATAAATCTGTTAGACTTGATGTCATCATTCTTTATAGGCTTATCTTCCCCACTCTTCTGTGAACACCTTGAAAGCCATGCCTTTTTATTAAGTTTGAAACCCTCGTGCCTAGCAAAGAGCCTATAATGTAATAACTTTTCATGATGGTTTGTTGAATATAATTTACTCTATTTTAACTTTTTTCCCAAGCAAGCTGAATTATTGGAGTAAGATACAAAAGTATCAAAGATTTTGCCTCAAATGAAAAGTACAAAAACAAACGCATATAGGGCTTGTAAAGTAGACGGATTAAACAGATTATTTTTGTCTCAGCAACCATCAACAAAAGCACATTAAGAAAATACAAAGGAACATTAACAATCTTTGCTGCATTTGTGCAATATTATGTTTTCCTCTACAGCTGAATGATTTGTGACAATGAGAATCCATAGTAAGATTTTTAAGTAGCGTTGCTTCTCTGAATTATCTCAAACTGTTAGCATATGTTTCCTTTACCTTCATTATACTTCCAAATTCAAGCTAAGATAGAGAAAGGAAACTTAAATAGATAGTAAATAAATTAAGGAAAGATTTTTTAAAAAGATTCACGGGGAAGAAAAGCAAGCTGGAAGCACTGACTGCTTGGTATTCAACTTCCATGTTAGCAAACGACCTGTTAGTCTGCCTTTCCATTATCTTTTCTCTCTTCCTTCAAGATCAGTTATTTAAGTAATCATACTCTGTTGCATCTGTTTGTTGTTTACATATTATATGGAACTTTGCTATTTTTCTCTCTCTTATTAATGGCCACTGTTTTTAAGTAATCTAAATATAGATTTTTGAAAATAAGTCATATTCTTTCACCAGCTGATAAGGGCCTTATGAATAATTTAGAGCCTAGAACTAGCTTAGATGTGGAGAGACTATAACTTACTATGGACAAGCTCATATTGCCCATCTGGAAACTGAAACACATTGAATATGGAAGCAATCATCATCATAATATGATTGTTATAAAAAATCATTACCTTTCATGCTGGAAATGTCACTTAAATGTCAGTTTAGAAAATACAGAAATCCAGCATGGGCTCTAACTATATGCTGCTTAATTCACCTATTTTAGATGAAGTGACATTCTACTAACCAGCCATCATCTTGTCAATAAATATTTTGTTTTTGATTGAGTAAAACGGCTGGACTAGGCATAATTTATCAACTAAAGTCTTTCAGTTACTCCTTTTAATTCTCAACTTACAAGACCAGCTGTGCAAACTGCAACAATAACAACAAGAGAAGTAAAATGCCAGAGGTAATACACATTTTCATGGGTCCTCCTGCCTGGTTATACAGAGTAGTAAGTTTTAGCTATTTTGAAACTTTGCTTATATGCAGTTCAACTTTATAACTTTTATTGCTTAGTTAAATGTAGGCTGAAAAAGTCTCCAAACTTTCAGGTGAAGCAAATGTCAAAAGAAAATGAGTAATAATTATTGAAACCCTCTTGTTAACTCTCTAGAAAGAATTTGATTTTTGGAGGCAAGTTGAATCTAGTGACCTGTTAAATAAGGAAGCATGCAAATAATTTTAGAAGTGAGGAAGCATTGTCTCTTCTTAATTGGCAGTCCTCAAAATACTGTTTAAGGCTTCCAAAGTTTTAACTTCATAGCCTTTCACGCAGAAGCTAAACATATCTCCCAAAGAAGTCCAGCCAGGCACGGTGTTTAATGAAGTAAATAAGACTCTATTGCTTGCAGTTTCAGTGGAGACACATTAATGGCTCTGGAGTGGAGAGAGAGTATGGTGCCATTAACAGTATTGCCATGAGTTCGTATGGCTACAAGCAATTTAACTAAAGGAAACCACATACTTTACAACTAGCGTGTCTCACAGCTAGAATCTAAATCGCATGTGATCTCACTACTCATATAAATTAGTCCATGTCATGAAACAGAAGATTACAAAAAGAATTGTCATATTTTTTAAGACACTAGAATTTAGAGTTGTGAAGAGAAGGCACAATGATCAGAGTAATATCAGTGTCTGCATTTCTTTGGCACATTTCCCAAGATAAGGCCCCCACTTCGCTCCTTTACCAAAAGTCACTGAAAACTGATGTAGAAAAGTCATATAACTGAAAAAGGATGCCTTTTTGAAGTCACAGCGGGACACTTAGCAATCCTTTTTTATGTCCCATCAGCAGCCGATTCATCTTCCATTGCAGGGAGTGGATACTGAAGAATTTCATCACTTCTCTCAAAATGTTTATATCTTCTTTATCCTTGGTTTCATCTTCAAATTCACAGATGTAATTAAGGCCAGTAAGCAGGATTTCTTTTAGTTTATTATACCTGTCACCTTCTATCCCTATTGTAATCTCTTTTTGTCACAAATTTTATCCTTCCTCTTTCTCTAATCCAGTGGTTCTCAAACTTTATTGTGCAACAAAGTTACTTGAAGGGTTTTTTAGAATACAGAATGTTGGGCTCTAAGCTTGGATTTTCCAATTCAGTAAGTGTAGAGTGGGACTTGAAATTTTTCATTTCTAGTAATTTCCAAGGAAATACCAATACTACTGGGTTAGGGAACACTTTGAGAACCACAAGTCTAAGAAAAAGAGAGATGACCTTCATCCTATCCAGTGTAATTTCACCAACTACTCTACATGATACCCATTTTATCTTATTTCAGTTCATTGTTTCCTCTCATTTTAATTTAATTTATCCATCACAATATAATCATAGTTAAAAACTTTCAATTTTTAAGACCTTCTGATGACCCTGTGTTTATTGAGCTAGTGGCCACCTATTCTTAACATGACCACCTTGTTTAATGTTTCTACTTTATTACCTAACACTGACTTCTCAGTGTAGTGCGTTCTTGCCTTCTATCATGGTATTCTTCTAAATATCTTCTTTATAGATTTTAAAATGATTTCCTAGTTACCGTATTTTAAAATCTATCAGCCTCTCCAGCGTTGGCCACCATGTCCACGTCTTTGTCTTGAAGCATGGCCAGGTCTTCCATGCTACCTCTTGTGTTCATGGTATTTCTGTCCGCTTCTCCTTTCAATCTGTTTCCTGAAATCTACTTCTCTCTTAGTCCATTTGGGTCTTCTATAGCAGGATACTACACACTAGGTGGCTTATAAACAACAGAAATTATTTCTCATAATTCTGGAGTCTGGGAAGTCCAAGATCAAAGTGCTAGAGATTTGGAATCTGGTGACAGTCTGCTTCCTAGTTCATAGACATCTTGTCTCTCTGTCCTGATTTGGTGGAAGGTGGAACTCTCTCGGGTCTTTTTTATAAGGGCCCTGATCCCATTCATGAGGGCTCCCTCCTAAAGACTTCATCACCTCCCAAAGCCCCCCTCCTAATACCATCACATTAGGTAAGATTTCAAAATATGAATTTTGGAGGGGCATAAACATTCAGTCCACTGCAGCACCCTTGCCTCTTTTCTACTGGCATTCTCCAGGATTCTCTCATTGCAATATTTATTATCATGCCAGATACATAAAGGTGAATTATCTTATTCATACGCACAGGTTTAGCAGACACTTAACTCTTGTAAATCTAAAATCTGCCTTTATAGCCTAGAGCCCTCTCATGAGGTTCAGATTCTGTACAAACAAATTCCTGTTGGACATTACTACCACAGAAACCTCAAACTTCATGAGAATTTAAGAAAATGATCATTTTATCTTTATATACCAATTGTTTGATTTTTTTTTTAACTCTTCATTAAAAACGTCTTCATCTAATGAGTAGTACGATAAGAAGTTTAGGAGTTCTTCTCTCTCTTACATGTAGTTAGTCAACTAACCCTCCTAAAGCTGCTTCAATTCTTGCAGAATTTTGGCTCCTACCTTCAGCTTCCTCCGAATCACATGGCTATAGTACTGCCAGTGCAAACTTTCTGAAACAAAACTGATTTTTTTTACTCCCCTGTGCAAAATCTTTCCTAGGAACTCTCCATCTAAAAAAGACTCAAAAGGTCTGCTCACCTGTCTACGCTTAATACCTGCCTATTCTCTACTTAGAATTTACATCCTCATCTACCAACTTAATTGCAGTTCCCCAAAGATAATGTGTTACTTTTTATTCTTCATGGTGTTAGCTCCAATTTGGATTTCTTACATTTTTTTTAAATCCACATTGACATTTCCTTTGTAGAAAGTTTACTCTCCCTCTCAAGTAAAATATATTAAATGTTCTTTAGAAAATACACCATTTGGTAATTTTAAAAAGTTGGATTATTACCTTGGATTTGTTTCCTTATGCCAAGAATTTAGACTTATGTTTTCTATACCCGGAATCTGCTGGAGTGCCTCAATAGACGTTTATTGAAATGAATTCAGATTAAATAAGATAGAACATAGAACCATTTGAAAATGAAGGGGAAAACAAGGCTATAGGTCCTATATCGTAGGACCCAAGAAAAATAAATGCAAACATCAACATAAAGACATAATGCAAATGCTTATAGCAGTTCTATTCATAATAACTAAAAACTGGAAACAAAGTGTCCATCAACTTGTGAATCAATAAAAATGTGGCATATCCCTATGATATAGTTATACTCAGCAATAGAGAGGAATGGACTGTTGATAGATAAAACATGGATGCATCTCAATAGAAACAAAATGATGGTGATCTAAAGAAGCTAAAAATAGAATAATATATATTCCATCACAATATTTACATTAAATTCTAGAACAGAGAGGCACAAGGAGGCTCTTTAGGGTGATAGAAATGTTCTGTATCTTGATTGTGATGTTAATTACATGGGTGTATTTATCTGTCAGAGTCAAGGAACAATATACATAGAATTGATGCATTTTGTTGTATATAAATTATAACTGGATTTTGTGTATGGTCATATATAAAGCTGGTTTTAGATCAGATGTTTCAAGCTCAAATTCCATTGAAGATAAGGAAGGTAAGAAACATGCATGCATAGCGATCCAGGTGAAAGACAATATGAAATGTTAAGAATTGTGTTTAATTGGAAATTACATGCTGAATCTAAAAACTTACAAATTTAAATATTATAAAATATTTGTCTAACCAAACACATTTCTTTGTTAGAGACAGTTCATGGACATTGGTTGGCAACTCCTACATTAGATATAATAATAATTTTTCTAAGACTAAGCTGAAAGAAAGAAAAATCAGATAGAAAATTAAGCTAATTTATTACAATGAAGATAAAAAGGTAAATTTTACCTTTCGGCATTTCTTCCAGTAAAACAGTTCTGCTTTAAACTGACCTGGTGAGATTAATGGTGAGTCTAAAAGTGTAAACTATTCTCTGGAAAGATAATTGCCGGTCCATGCTAGGTGAATTAATTATTCCAGGAAAATTGAAGAGCTCTGTGTGTGAGAGAGAGAGAGAAAGAGAGAGAGAGTATGTATGTGTGTATGTATGTTATGTGTGTGTGTGTGTGTGTGTGTGTGTGTGTGTGTGTATATATATATACACTTTCACACCATGAACACATACATATATATATATATGACCTACTGCAAAAATCATTAGATGGCAAAAAATTGATTTAGCTATTGAAACTCTGATAAATTAGCTAGAAAGACTTGGATTTTCTTTTCTGAATTAACTACAGTTGAGGTAGTCTTCAGTGTCAAAACATTTTTAAAGAAGTCAGCATCGGACTTCTAAACGTTTCTAAACCTGAGATTCCCTATTACAGAGGGAAGAATCTTGAGTTCAGTAGACAGTTTGCCATGAAGCTAATGCTATCAAGTCAGAAGATCAGGACTGCATTATTAAGATGTACACAGAAGCATGAAGTTCAGGTTGCCAAACTATACTGATAATTGGGGGCAGCAGAGTAAACATTATGGAACAGAATCACACAGGAGCTGGGCAAACCTGTAGAGACAGATCGTCACCTAAAAGCTGGTTGCCATGAAGGCCTGAGTTGTGTGTGTGCTCTGCCGGGAGTCTCCTCGGTAGCAGATCCTCATGTTGTAGATTAGTAGTCTTGACTGTGCACCAGAACCCCATGAAGATCTCTTACAAATATGGATATGCCAAGGAGACACTGCGGAATCACTAAATCTGAATTTCTAGGGTGAGATTCAGCTATCTCACTTTTATTTTTAAAAACTCCCCATGTGATTCTGATGTCCCTACACATCTGAGAAGCTCTTAGGAGGTCCCTTTTCACCTGCCTGCACACTTCTTTCTCACATGCAGTCTCCCACATTCATCTCTGCCGCATCCTGGTCTAGGCAGGTATCTTAGCTATGTATTTAGTTTCTTATTCCCATATTTAATTTAATTAAAGCATTCTGGTAACTATGCTATATTAAGTGGATTGAATAACACTCCCAGCGTTGAGGTCAGATGCCTAAGAATTGCCCCTATCTGTATACAGACAAAAGACCAGAAATCAGTGTTAACCTTCCATCCTTCTCCACTCCTGGAATTATTTTAGTTGAAGCCTCATTATCTCTCACCAGGACTATTGTTTTACTTACCTAATTGGTGCTCCTGTCTCCACTATCCTACTGTCTAATCCATCCTACATATTCTTGTCAAATTAATTTCCCTAAATAACAGTTCTATTTCAGGCACAGTCCTGTTCAGAATCTTTGCCTACCAACTAAAATATAAATGTTATTCAAAGATCAAGTCTACATCTGTATGTTCAGTTTAATTGCTCTTTACTCCTATCTTATAATGCTCCCCAGCCAAGGTAATCATCCCCACAACAGCCTTATGGTTTTCTGATTCCATGCTCAGAAAAAATGCTGTTATTCTTTCTGGCACATCATATCCCCACCAAAAGAACTCTCTAGCCCCAAAGGGAGCTAGTGGCCCTCACCTTACTACACTGTTCTTTTCTTATTTCAGGTTGGTCTTTTGTGAAGGTGTTACCCCCAAAAGGTAAAGAACCCTAGTTCTTGTCATCCCTGAAAGATAAATTTATATCCAGGAGATGGTGTGTTGTGTAGCAAAAGATTTTAAAAGATTTATTTAAAAAAGGAAAAGTACACCCCCAAGAAAGGGAGGCAGGCTGATCCAAGGGTGGAAAAGTGGTGGTTTTTGTCTCCCCTTTCTCTAGTACCCTCACTTAGAGGTGGTCTCTTGATTGATTGACAGCTCTTGTCCCTGGAATGCTTAGTCATGTTTGGCCCCTCTGCACATGTCCTTACCCATGGTATACACAGAAAAAACCCATGGTGGGGCCTAAACCACAATGCTAATTATAATACAATGAACGTTGGTCGTGTCCGGTTACGTCCTTTCTGCTCCTGCGCTGTAGTGGCTGTCGGGTTCTAACCGGTTTCTTGCTGGCACTCATTTAGAAGTAAAGTCCCTTTATGCTGGAGGCAGGCATAACACCATCTTCTGAACCATCCTGCCTCCCCTCTACCTGTCTGCCTGGTGCCCCCACTTATCTAACAAAGGTAATTGCTCAAAATAGGAAACTAATATTATCTTTCTGTTCTGTCTCTCATGGACACCATGAGAATAAAATTCTAACATTCCTCTGAAATCAAATACAGACTAGAATAAAACTTAAGAAGACATTCATACAGAGAGTCACATTATACAGTTGGCCATCTGTATCCATATCTTCAGGTTCTGCATTCTCAGACTCAAACAACTGTGGATCAAAATTGAAAAAAAAAAAATCCGAAAAGTTCCAAAAAACAAAACTTGAGTTTGCCACACTCCACAGGCAACTATTCACATAGCATTTACATTGTATTTACAGCTATTGACATAGCATTTACGTTGTATTAGATATTATCCATAATCGAGAGATGATTTACAGTGTACTGGGGGATGTGCTTAGGTTATATGAAGATCCTGTGCCATTTTATGTAAGAGACTTGGGGATCTGCTGATTTTAGTGTCTGAGGTTGCTCATGGAACCAATCCCAGCCAATACAGAGGGACAACTGTATTCGCAAAAATGTAGGGGTTTTGAATTTGAGCGAGCAAAACCAACCAACCAACAACAACAAAATCCTAAGGAATATTTTAAAATGGTTTGAATCTGGCAATATGATTTCATGAACGAGAGTATCTGCATTTGGAATGCTTATTTGAAAACTGACCATTGTACTCCCATTGTGTCTGGCTGCTTTATAAATGCCTGGACTAATCATTGACCCTATTTAAAGTAAAGTGAGGGGCCAGATAGACTTTGGTAAATGACTGAGAAAATAATTTAAATAACCAGGGAATTTAGGAATTTTATGATGTGTATACTGTGTTTTTACCCTTAAGAAACAGCTCTTCAAAGTCCTCTGAAGTCCCTTTTTTGAATATATGTTTGACCCATACATTTATGCAGAAAGCACCAGCATGTCGAAATGCTCTTTGCTGACTGATTGGTCTCTTGGCTGAGGATGCTCAGGAGAACTTATTTACATGGTCTTCTGCGTCTCAGTGAGAATGGAAAAATCTATAACGTTTACAGAAAGTAGCAGCAGGATTAATGTCAGTGGTGAATTCCCATCGCTGGAATGTCAGCTCTTCCTTCCTGCACCTCACTTTAGTGATGGGGGATCCTAATCATGTAGCCATTTCACAGGATGTCATACTTTGTGAAAGAGAGCACATCTATATTTTTTTCGGAGAGCAAAAAGGAGCAGGTACCCTAAACAGTGTTAACTGATATGTGTTCTAGAGATTAAAAGAGCAATTCTGTGAAAAGGTCAGGTACTACTATCTCTATGAAGTTTTGGGCTTGGGGTGCTGTGTTAGTGTGGAGACTATACCGAGTTATTCTCCCTCGGTGAGGGACAAGCCGATTGACTGTGTTACTGCATCCATAAAATAGCTGAATACTGTTTCCTGTCTTCTTCTGAGCTAACGTGTGTGCTGTGTTGCACAGGCAGTTAAAACAAAACATTAAATATTTGAATGATGACCGACCACCAGCTGGTCCACTGTGTGGTACAGTTCTCTCTGTTATTCTACCATGGAGAACCCAGAGATTCAAAACTACTTGCAGAGTTTGGTGTGATCTCAGGAATTTTGTGGATCCTTTGCCACAATCAAATCAAAGAATCACAATGGACACTCCAAAAAGGGTTAAAGCATTTTAGGAAATAACTATTCTCTTTGAGGAAAATAATTACCATTTACTCCAGGCTTTGGAGGATACTGAAGACAGCTGTACTTTCAGACCTTTTATAAATATACACAGGCCTGGAAGGAATTCGAACATGAAAAGCCTGGAGGACACTACCTGAGATCTTCCACTGACAAGCACACCAGGTCCTGCCACCGAGTCACTGCAAGTTCACAGTGGTCCCTTTACAGGCGACCCCTGTAAAGACTGAGTAGGGAGGAAGTTATTTTAGCCTGTTCTTCAGTTCCTGTCTCTGATCTGTGCCTGCGCCAGCTGCAGGTAAGCTGCCGTACCTCATAGTTAGCCATGGATGTCTCAGCCAGGAAATGAAACAAACAACACTGTAACAGGACTGGAGGACTTGAGGGGGTATGAAAAAGATAATTCACTTGACCTCAGTGCTGGGACTTCTCTTTCAAGCAACAGAAATTCAATTGTACTTTCTTCTGTATTTCTTCCATTTTATCTGTTTGCTTCTGCCATGTTAAATTGCTCATCCAGGGTGACCAGGTTCTCTTGTGAAAAGAGACTGTGCTATTGCAGAGATGAAGGTTTTTACATTCTTTTATATACATATCTGTACGGTTTGATTTTCTAAAGCCGTGTGTATCCATTTCTTTATGTCAGTAGCAGTTGCGTGAATGGTGATTTCTAAGCCATTTTAAATAGGCTCCTTATCATTCTCCGTACCAAAAACACTGAAATGTTATTAAAATAAGCAAATGCCAAGAATAGTATTGTATAAAGAACTTTACAGGTAAAATGGAGGAGAGAAGAGAATGTAGGAGTCATGGATAATATATAGAACAAATCCATAAAGACAGGTATATTACATAAGCTTTAAAATGCAGGGCTACTACCAAAAATAATAACATCATGAAATGCAGGAAGGAGACTAGTGGAAAGTGGGGGTTGATGTGTCTGAAATATAGGTAGAAAGAAGCATATGTTCTAGTTATGAAAGGAATCACTTTATAATCAAAAAAATAAAATTCATAAAATTGTTACCTTCTAGAGAAAGATTCTTAATTGGGGAGCAAATTCTGCCCCCAGGAGATATTTGCCAAATATCAGGAGACGTTTTTGATGGTTACATCTTGAGGGAAAAGAATACTACTACTGGCATCTATTGGGTAGGGGGCAGGGGACAGTGCAAGACGTCCTGTACTGCACAGGACAGTTCCCCACAGAAAAGTGTCAGTAGGGCCAAGGTTGAGAGCTTGTTATGGAGAGCAATGTTAGGATAGCTGGGAAAGGACAGCAGCCACACTTTCATCTTCATCTATCTGTAATGCTCAAATTCTTAACGGTTTTCCTTTATTACTCCCATATTCATCTTGTTGCAGATTCATTACGTTCCAGAAACAAATTATGAAAACACACCCAGATCTAGATACACAGCTGAAATTTTTATTTGGAAAAATAATCACAGAGGAATGAAGGATTAAAATTAAATAAATGCATACATAAAGAGACAAAAGCCAAGTTGGCTTCAGAATTATCCTTTAACGATCTTTTGATTATCCTCTGAGGTACTGAATCCCAGAAAGTAAGCTCCCCCACCCGGATCAACTGCATTTTAAGGAGGAAAGTTTGCATTCCAAGAATTCACTCTCTCTTCCCCGTAGCTGTTCATCTGTAAACAGAAGAGAAGTGGATTCTCAGGTTTCACTGCCTGTTTTGCTTTTCAGAAGTGTGCAAAAAGTGACAAAATTGGGTCTGTGCCAGTCAGTCTCTTCACATACTTCAGAAGATTCCTTAGTAGACATACTAAACCCTTTGAGGGGAATCCAGGGAAATAGAGAGGGCTGTGCCTTTTAATCCCCCTTCCCAGAAGTGCTTCTTTCCCTCTGTGGCCCCAGAGAAAGGTGTTAAGGAAATCTTTTATGCATACTGGGAAAACTCTCTCTCTGGCTGACAGTTGATGAGCTGCAAGATATCATAGGCTCACCAAATGTTGCCGTCAGGAGTCAAAATAGTTCTTAAGAAAGTATGATGTGTTCCAGGAGTTTTCTGGGGTTGACCTACAGTGATAAAATGTGTACTCGCTTCTTGTCAAGAGAAACCAGAATGTGGGTTGTCATGTGAAGCAGCCTAAAATAGTAGGGCCAGGAGAGATGGTTGGCAGTAGGAGCAGCCTGTATTGATGGAGTCTGACATGGCTAACGTATGTGAGCTTCCCCCTTGGGCCAGGAAGTCAACCTAGAACACGGCTGCGCTGAGACGGATGCCTGCTGGGATGAGTGGACCTTAGGAGAGAACCAGTGGAGTCAAGGGGTGCATAACCCTTGCCAGGAGCTGATGTGTGTGGACTGTAGGGGGTCACAATTTCACTGAAAATATCAGTAAAACATATAGCTTTTGGGTACTGTCATGATAGTGGGTGATCATAGGCAAAAGGGACCTGCAAATAGTACTGCTTACTCTTGGACTTCTTATTCCCTTTCCTTAAGATCTGACTCTAGGGAGCCAGAAGTCAGGCTGGGAGGAGAAATATGCAAACAGAACCATTTCCTATTTTTACCTCCAAAATCTTTAGGCTGTGGAGCAGGCCTGAGTTAGGGGAAAGGGAGAATGTTTACATGAGATATATGAGATTAGAGTCCAGACCAAATCAAATTTCTTCAATCCCCCTCCAAAAAAAAACCTAGTTCGAAACTCAAAAATGTACAAAAATGCAAGGACAAGAGGAAAACTAGGCTGTAAATCAGTTGTCTGTGTGTGTGTGTGTATGTGTCAGTGGGAGGTAGGTTGGGAATTTCCACTGACACACCAAATTCAGTAAAAAACAAGATTCCAAAATGAAGCTTCAGGCAAAGATGCATCCCTTAAAAAGCAATGCTGAGAGTCTTGTCATGATTCATAAACCACTTTCCTACACATCCTTACCAGCCAGAAGCCGCGTGTGCACCAGTAACGTGGCAGAAACTGAGGAGAGCTGAGGGCAATTGCCTCTTACTCCTGGGAATTTTCAGAAGGCCATAGACAGCGGGGAATCCTCTGAAGAACATCATGAAAGTTTTAACCCCCATCAGGCCCAGAGTATGCAATGTTGTTTTACAACAGGTCTATATATGTAAGAAAGTTCCACTTCCTTTCTTTCTACTGCATCTCTATGTGTCATCCTCAGAGAGACAGAAAACCACAGCCAGCTGCAAGAGGAGGAGGCTCTTCATTTAGAAAGAAGCTGCCCATCTTACCCACCTTCCCAGTTATATGTATATATATTATTTTTGATACTCTTTTTCATTATAGATTATTACAAGCTATTGAATATAGTTCCTTGACCTATACAGTAGCGCCTTGTTATCTGCTTTATATATAGTAATTTATATATGTTAATCCCAAAAACCTAATTTATCCTTTCCCCCCTTCTCCGTTGGTAACCACAAGTTTGTTTTCTATGTCTGTGAGTCTGTTTTGTTTTGTAAATAAGTTCATTTATGTCACTTTTTTAGATTCCACATATAAGTGATATCATAGGATATTTGTCTTTCTCTGTCTGACTTATTTCACTTAGTATGATAATGTCTAGGTCCATCCATATTGCTGCAAATGACATTATTTCATTCTGTTTTAATGGCCGAGTAATATATATATATATATATATATATATACACACACACAAAACTTCTTTATCCAGTCATCTGTCGATGGACATTTAGATTGCTTCTATGTCTTGACTATTGTAAACAGTGCTGCTATGAACATTGGGAATGCATGTATCTTTTTGATTTAGAGTTTTCTCCAGGTATATGCCCTGGTGTGGGATTGCTGGATCATATGGTGATTCTATTTTTAATTTTTTAAAGAATCTCCATTCTGTTTTCCATAGTGATTGCACCAAATACATTCCTACCAACAGTGTAGGAGAGTTCCCTTTTCTCCACACCCTCTCCAGCATTTATCGTTTGTGGACTTTTTAATGATGGCCATTCTGACACTATCTGCTTTTATAAATAAAGTTTTGTGTATAGCTGCCTTTGTAGCCCAAAGGCAGAATTGAGTCGTTGTGACAGAATCTAATTGGCTGAAAAAGCCTAAATTATTTACTGTCTGTTCATTTACAGGAAAAGTTTCCAATCCTCATGCTATAAGAGATTAAAAGCAATAAGAGATTCTAGGTTAAAATTGTGAGTTGAATATGTGCATATAATTTCACTTCCACTGAAACTTTGCTGAGGCGATTAATGAAAATAGAATTTAAAAGAGAGTGAATCATAAAGTAGGAAGGCAGGGAGGATAGAGGAGTCTGTTATGCATCAACCAGATACTGGAAGCTAGAAAACAGATGGTTTGGTGGTAAAAAATTAACAGAACCAATACTGTGGAATTCTAAGCAGGAAACGGGGAAAATTGAGAAACTGAGACATAGTTTATAGCGCAGAACCCTTAAAAGTCTCATAAAATGGTAGCAGAAGAAACAGGGATAAGGCGAGTTGGCGATACTGATAATGATTGGCTGACCTGACTAGTAAGACAATAAAGATATGTGATCCTTTTATGTCCATTAATAATAAAGTTTGGTGCCTCTCTTCAGTTGAGATTCTGGCAAGACCACACGGATTTCTGTAGAGAATCCACCCTGATAATAGGAACTCTTGCACCTGTAAAGAGCTATAAAAAACATTAGTATTGGGGTTGCCTTTGGGGAGAAACTCTAGGTATTTAAGGGAAAGGACATGAGGAAGATTTATTTTTATTGGTTTGACTTTTTTTTTACCTTTTGTATTTTTTTTCCATGAGCATTTATATATCATGAGTCAAAAATCAATGATATAAAAAGCACCTCTCCAAAAGATTTTTTTCTTTTAAATAATATTTTTACTACCTTTTTCAAGATGTACGCCAAAACTTGATATACTTTTATCTGGATTCTTTGCTGAAAGGACTTAGCCAACAATAGATTTTATTTTACAGCGCTGAAATCAGAAGTTGTCAGACTCCCAGAAGTCCGCCGATGCGTTTCTCCTTCCCCCACCATTTTCCAACGCTCATGGTCCACTGCTAAGCTCTGTGTGTTCCAGAAATGGCTCAGTGAGGGAGAAGCAACCAAGGCTGGTTCTGGGAGATAAGAGCTATGATACTCAACTGGGGACAGAGAAGATCTGTTTCTTTCCAAGCAAAGTTTGGAAACTGCCTGTTCCCAGTTAAGGGTCACATCTCTCATCTCTCAGAGCCAGCCTTACACCTGAATGTTAAAGGGCAGATATATGTGTGTGTTTCTGATAAATGGTGTTCTATAAAGGAAAATTGCAGCATGCTTAAAGAACAAACATATTGGCATCAGATGAAGTCAGCCAAGTCAGAAAGTGTTTCTTCGAACCTGTGACCTTAGAACAGATTATTTTAAGAGTGAATTGGGGGATTGGGAGGAGGAGGAGGTGGATGAAGGCAGTCAAAGGTACAAACTTCCAGATACATAAGTCCTAGGGATGTAACATACAATATGATAAATATAATTAAAACTGCTGTATGATATATGAAAATTGTTGAGAGTAAAACCTGAGTTCTCATCACAAAAAATGTGTGTGTATATATATATATATATATATATATATATATTTCTTTAACTTTGCATCTATATAGGATGATGGATGATCACTAAACTTACTGTGATAATCAGTTCATGATGTATGTAAGTCAAATAATTAGGCTGTACAACTTACACAGTCCCATATGTCAATTATTTCTCAAAAAAACTGAAAGAAAAAAATTAAAAAACCACAAGACAACAACAATCACAAAAGATTTAACATAGAGCTTGGTACTTACTTGGCTTTTAATACATATTAGTTTTCCTTTTCCTACTGTTTGGCAAACATTCATAGTCATTTGTTCAGCCATCATGCCCTTGATTAATAGACAAATGAATTGATTGGTCTACCCAATAAAAGTTTTTATCTACCTAAAAATAAAAAAAAAGAGTGAGTTAGAGGTTTATAATGTGGAATTACAGCAGGTAGAATTATTTCTGATAAAGGAAATAGCATGTGTAAATTATTTATGGCAGAAGACAACATGACAGTTTTGGGGATCTCAAAGAAGGCCCCTATGCTTGGTGCTGGCAAAATAAGGCAGGAAATGGTGAAATTAGGCTGGGCAGGAAACCAGGAGCCATAGGCAAAACCTGGGGAGGTGTGAAGGGTTTTCTATTTATACTGAAAACAGTAAAAGGCCATTGAACATTTTGAACAGTAGAACTACGTAGTTTGAATAATCTTTTTAAAAGACCACCTAACAAAATTGAGGGTGGGCTACAAAAAGACAGTTGTGGAGAGTGGATGTTGTTAAGCAGGTACTGCAGTAGATCAAATAAGATATTGTGATAATGTGGATTTATTGGAAAAGATGGTGACTCAGAAGACTTCCAAGACTTAAGAATTTAGGTCTGGAAGGTGGAAGTTTGATGGTGGAATTTCCAAGATAGAGAGTGGGGGGACATTTGTTGAGCAAATACATTATGTGCATTGGGGAATTGTAGGTAGATAAGAAAGTCACAGGCTCTCCATTTTCAGAATTAAAAACAAAAAATAAAATGACAAACAGTTGTGTTTTGGATTTTATTGCAATACATGGAACTAAGACACCATTTTGTAAGGAGTCAGGAAAGGCCTGTATACAGAGTGATACCTAAACAGAGGCCTAAAGGATTAGAAAAAGGCAGCCCTATGAAATGTTCAGGAAAGTGTGTTCCAGGAAGCAAGGATGGACAACAGGTACAAAATGCTAAACAGAAATGACAATATGAAGCTGAAAGACATTTATAATCTTAAGATACCAGAGGTAGAGAGGAAAGCATATGAGAGGTGAGAAAGAAGAAAATGATATAAAATATGGATAAAGATTTTAGGTGCAGTTTACCATAAAAGTGTTTAAAATGGGATATATTTGGAATACTCACTAAAAAATATTTAAATATATGACCTCACTGCTAATGGATGCATGTTGTGAATACAGCTGGTATAGTAGATATTGTGCCACATAAAACATATATATACAGAAGGAAAGTATTTATGCTTTCATATAATATAAAAATATTATTATTGTAATTTATAAATTTCCATTGGTGATTATAACCTTCTTCATTATAATTCTATGCATTTTACAAAATTTCCGTACTAAATCTATATTATTTTTAGTGGTAGTTTAACAAGTACCAAAAAGAAGGCTTGGAAGTTCCCAACAGGTTTTAGAAGACTTTCTAATATGGTAACAGAAATGGAAATAGCTTTGTTTAAGAAGTGACTTCATTTACTGCTGTGGGTTGAATTGTATCCCCTAAAAAGGTATGCTGAAGTCCTAACCCCCATACCCCAGAATATGACCTAATTTGAAAATAGGATTGTTGCAGATTTAATTACTGAAGTTTAGATGAATTCATACTGAAGTGGGGTGAGCCCTTAATTCAGTATGATTCGTGTTCTTTTAAGAAGAGAAGACAGACATGCACAGAGAGAAGACAGTGTGAACACAGACAACTGAGGGGAGACAAATGATGGCAGAGTGGAGACTGGTGTGATGCAGCTGCAAGCTAAGGAGCTAAGGAGACTAAGGGTTTTACCCAAAGTTTCTGGGGATAACATAACTCAGCTAACACCTTGATTTTGGACTTCTAGGATCAAGAACTATGAGAGAATACATTTCTGTTGTTTTAAGCCTGTACCTTGTCTGTGCTAAGCCAGCCTTAGGAAACCAAAACAATTTTCTAGAAAATAAGCTTAGATGACACACCAAAACCACCTAAGTCAGGAGTCACTCTTCTTGCTTAAGTAGATCACTGAGTTTGTGTCCTGATTTTAAGCAAGCAGAAAGCAAGGGCATTTTTCATACATGTGTACTTGAGTCTATGTATGTGTCTGTGTGTTTGTGAGTCTGTGCGATTGTCTGTGCAGATATGGAGCAGAAGCAGGGGTCAGAATCAGAGAGATGTGTCTTTTTCTGTTTTTCTGTTGGGACTCCATTAAAGTTTTCTGTAGCTTCTATTTATGTGGAAAGAGTAGACTTGCACATTTCAGATATTTTTAAATCAAACTGACAATGCTGGTATGAGGACCATACTCTACATATCTGATTTATAGTCCCCCAAACCTCAGCTTTATAGTCCTTTGAAACATGGACTAGTTTTGAGATTTACTGATCAAAACATAAAGAAATGCAATCATTTTCAAGATGAGAACTGTCTCTGTGACAAATCAAATAGTCCCTATTTTATAGGCATTCAAAGACTTCCCACGAACTCAGATTATTTCCCTTACAAGTTTGAAGATAACTTAGCCAAGGAAAATGAATGCTTCTAAGCTTCAGTGCTTTACTACAATTAAATTTTTGCTGACAGTAGAGTGTGATCACTTTCTTTCCTCTTTAATAAACAGCAAGTGGAGCAAACAGAATTACTTTCCTAAACCTCTTTGGTGAAATGATGATAATGGATTCAATCCCTTGATCAGGGTAGTGTAATGAAATAAAGCTAATTTTTTAGCTTTCCACGTGTACTCCTTACTTCTTCCTCCCTTCTCTCTACTCTAGTTTCTTCTCCTCTTCTCTTTTCTTCCTCCCTCTCTCACTGTCTCCACCCCTCCCCCATAAGCCTTCTCCTCTTATCTCTCTCCTACTCTACCTATTGTCACTTTAATCTCTCTAATGTAATCTCTCTGATGTCACCTGTATTTTAACATGTGACACTATTTTGGTCTTCAAAATATCATGCCAGTCCTGTATAAGTAAATGAGAAAAGGTCGCCAAGCTTTTTTTCTATTATCTTAGAAATATATTCAACTTAATGTCAGTTAAATTATGGATATGCATAGTGATTTAATACATTTCAAGATTTCTTACGTAAATGGTTTTGTTGCTTTAAAATGTAAATATTACACATTAAAAATGCATTAGGAAAATTGTATAAGCAGTAGAATTTGTATGTTTTTACTTCCTAAAAATGAATATGTCTGATTTTTATACTGACAGTGCACTCAGACAACACAATTACTGTTTTAAACAGCTGGATGACAGATTTACAGCCTAATGAAATAATTTTGTTTTTAAAAGTATTTCTATATCAGTGTTATACTTAGGAAGATATACCGAGTTTTCACATCTGTATCAGCAGCAGGAACTCCTCTTACTGTCTTGGAGTTTAGTGACCCCAGCAGACAACTAAACAGAACAGTACAAGGATTGATGCAAGAGATCTCAAAGGTGCAAACAAAATTACCAAATTTCTCAAGAGTCATCTGAGGTGGCCACAACCATCATAAAAAGCAGTTCTGGGGCTTGTGTTGATAAGGGAGGATGTCAAGCAGCATGGTTGCTAATATAGGTACAAATGTACATTGTCCTGTTTATAGTTTCCAGACCTTAGAATCCAAAGGCACACCTAGGACTGCTGGGACATCGAAGAGAGGACACAAAAGATGTCAGAGTCGCACAGCAGGTAGAGGGAGGACAAATATCAAGATAATTCACCGTCCCCACCACCAGTGCCCCACTGCCACTACTAAGGTTGCAAAGTTCCCAAGGTGAGATGAAGTCAGGCTTCATGGAACCCTAAGGTTCCCATTCTCTCACATCACTGAAAGGGGTACAGGCAAGAACCTGCTGACTACCCCAAGAAAGTTTCTAGCTTAATAAAATTCCAGATTCAGGGGGCCTGGGAGATACTTATTACTTACCACCACCCAGATTTTGATACCAGTGTGCTGCTACAGTGGAACTGAATGCCACCAGCTGGTCTTAGCGAGTCTACAGCCTGAGCTGATGGAGGTCACCAGCAGTGGGCGACAGCATAGAAGACATTACCTCATTGTGTTGTGCAGACCTTCCCACCCCACCCACCGCAGTCAGTGGCTGCTAAATATTTTGAAGATACAGCAAAATTTACAGGATGCAGAGAGTAAAGTTCTTTTAAGGAAGGAAGCCTTTAAGTATGAGATTGTGAATTATTTCCCCACCACTCTGAAATCAGTATGACCGCAGGACTATTCTGACTGATGAAATGGGAATGCAAATGACCCGTATGACTTTAAAGCCAAATCATGACACTGCTGGTGCTTGTCTCTCAAGCTGTCTCTGCACTGCCATGGTGACTGAAGAGACTTTGATATCCAGATGATGCAGTTACATGATCACAGAGCCTTAGTCATCATGAGTTCTGAATTACTATGAAGAGCTGATTCTCGTTGCCAACTTGCAATGAATATATGGCATATGTTTTGTGTGTGTGTGTGTGTGTGTGTGTGTGTGTATTGGTCTTAACTTACCATGATTAGTATACTACCCAGATTCTGGAAAAAATGGGGATTATGGCAAATAAATGAGATGAATTTCAAAAAATTTAATTCACTGCTGATAAAGGTTAAATTGTGGGCAAGAAAAATGTGATAATAGGCTTTTTAGTTCAACCCTCAAACTGAATAGGTTAGCCACCAATCAGTCAATGCTGACTCTAACCAGGCCTCCCTATCAGATCAGCATCCATGGGGAAGAGGCAGCCCACAGAATCCTGGTGCTTTTCTTCCATTATCAACCATTGTTCTTTTCAGTTAGTTTTGGGATTCCTGATGGGAAATATAGATTTAATCCCCAGAAGGTTCTGAAATATATTGGAACAGTACATTAATTGTTTTATCTCCAGAGCCACTCAATAACTAATTCTAAAATTGTCCTCTTTATTCAACCCTCCCTTCCCTAATTATACCCAAAATAGCATACCAGTAACTTGCAGGGAGATTAACAAATTATGATGCTCCAGTGAATAGACATTCTAATAATAATATACCAATGACAACATTTTAAATATAAATCACTTTTTATTTTCAAATTCCCAGGATAATTGAAGATTAAATATCCTTGTGAATTTATGTCTAGATACATTAAAATCCAAAGGAATTAATATATGAAATATTAGTTTTTCTTGTCAGCTGACTTTGTACATACAATAACTAAAACTTAAGTTAAAGATCAGAATCATGATTCTCTCTCCCCTTCACTCTATTTTCTTAATATTCTAAATATGAACCTAAAAATGTTTCATTATCTGGGAGGAGTTGAAGTTATGTCAAGAGATTCAGCCTAGTTCTTATAGGAATGGGAGTAGTTAATTGCAGAGAATGAGAAGTTCTGTTAATTCACTGTGTTTTAAAGTCCTCCATTTTTAAAGAGTCCAAGCATTAATAAAACATTTGTATTAGTAGATTTGCAACATAACAGACCACCCTTGAATTTAGAAGCTAAAAACAACAGTTACTTAGTTCACAATTTCAAGTGTTGTCAGTTTGTTCTGGGATTAGCTTGATGGTTCTCCTGGGCCATCTTGAATGACCTTGGCTAGTTTATCTCATTCGACAAAGCAGTCACAAGCTTAAAGCCAGAGTTGATGTGGAAAAGAACATAGACTCCACTGCTTGATGTGAGTTGCTGCAAAGTTTTGTGTCTGTGTTTATAACCTGTTACAATTGTGAAGATTATCAAAGCACAATCAACAAATTTAGAAAAATGCTAATCTCTGGTCTCTCAAGTGGTTTCAACAGTCAAATTTTGTTCCCAAAACAGAGAATTCGAGTTGTCAAAAAACATAGCAAATCTTCATTTGAAATAGACTAAAGCTAGAAATAGGAAAAATTCCATATGCTTTTAGCCTCACCGCAATGCCATCAGTCCAGACCTGCACTATCCAATATGGTAACCATAAGCCAACTGGCTACCTTACTGGGCAATGCAGAATAGAACAATTCCATTATTGTAGAAAGTTCCTTTGGGCAAAACTGGTCCAGATGTTGTGACCTATGGGCATATCATCAAATGATAATAATGCTTTTCAATTCAAAAGATTTTCTCAATGCCACACTTAATTATGGGTTATTGTTCCCCTCTGAGGAACTAATCCATTCAAAGATTATAAAAATATGTGTTCTAGAAATTAAGAATTTCTTTTCTGTCAGGGAAATGACTCTTGTGACATCTGTCTGCATTCATTGGCCTACATTAGTTATATGGCCAAGCCTGACTTTAAGGAGATCATAAGTGCAATGTTAATATATACTCAGAAAGAGGAAGAAAAGAAAAATTTGTGAGTAATCTACTAAATCTCATAAAGTTTTGCACATTTCTTATTAAGATTATTCACAAGTATTTAACCTTTTGTTGCTATATGTGGTCATTGTTTATCCACATTGCCTAAAATAAAATATGGTCAGAGGTTTGGGTCTAGTCTAATTTATGGGAAGCAGCCAACAATTTTACTTGATGGTCAAGTGCACAAATGGAACAAGCTTGGAATATATATGGCAAAAAACTCTCAGGGAGAATTATATGGATGAACTTCTCAAAATGAGCCAAGATGGTGATAATATCTATTTTCTGTGTCAAGGCTCATCAGAAGACATCCACTGCAGAGGAGTATCAGGTAGCCAATATGACTTTCCCTGCGGATGTCTATCAGCCTTCTTCCCCAGCCACCCTGTACTTGCTCAAGGAGCCTATATACCATGTGGATATGGGGTAGGGGTAGAAGCTATGCTTAAACTCAAGAATATGAATTATCCCTACAACTGGTCTGGCCATCAGCATTGCTGAGTGGCTCCCTTCCAACAGCAGAAACCAATACTGAGTCTCTTATGTTATTCTCTTGGGTGAAGCAGCCTTCCATCTGTTGTTAGGTTGATTACATTGGAATCCTTCCATTATGGATAGACAAATTTATCTTCACTGGACTAGACAAGTATTCAGGGAATGGATTTGATTTTCCTCTTCAAAGTGTTGCTGGCAGCATCACCATCTGTGGACTTATGGAATGCCTTACTCACTCTATTACTGTCCAACTCAACATTGCTTCTGAAAAAGAAATGCATTTCACACGAAAAGAAAGCCAGCATTGGACTCATACCCATGCACTCAACTTTCCTGCTAGAATGATGTAATGGCCTACTAAGGGTGTAATTGTAGTATACAGAGACAATAGAGAAATGTTGGAGTCATATCTTACAGGAGCTAGCATATGTTTTGAGCCTACTACCAATATATGTTGCCCTTTTCCTTAAAGCCAGAATATGCAGGTCTGGAAACCAAGTAAGAGTGACTCCTTTTGCATTTTATTTATTTTTATCAACTTTATTGAAGTATAATTTCTGTGCAATAAACTGTGTCCCTTTATACTCTATGTTTTGTTGAGTTTCAACAGATACTTAACCCAAATATCCACTGTTGCAATCAAGACAGAAAATTTCCATGAACTTTTTATGCCCCTTTGCAGTCATGCCTCAATCTACTACTGGCTTAAGGAAAGCATTGTTTTGTTTCTATAACTATAGAACATTTGAAATTTCTAGAATTTTTTTTTTTAGTTTAGTTAATGTTACTATATTTTTAGTAGCTTTTTCCTTTTTAATTTCTGATTAATAATCCATATATTACAGAAAAGCAATAATGTATTGTCCATTCTCTTGTTGATGGACATTTGGTTCACATAAAGTTTGGAGCTATATTGTATCAAAATTCTATGAATATTCATATACAATTCTTTGTGTAGATACCTGTTTTCATTTTCTTTGGGTGAGTTGATTGTATGTAGGGTAAATATATGCTTATGTTCTTGAGGAACTGCCAAGAAAGTTTCTCACAGTGATTGTACATGAGAGTTATTGTCACTCTATATCCTCACTGCCACTTGATACTGTCAGTATTTTTACTTTTAGCCAGTCTAACAGATAAGCATTGATATCTCAGTTTGATTTTAACTTGCATTTTCCTGATAACTGAAAATGCTGAGCACCTTTTCATGTGATTATTGGCCTTTGAATATCTTATTTGGGGAGTGTCCATATCTTTTGTCAGTTTTTCAATTAAGTTATTTATCTTCCTGTTACTGAGTTGTAAATATTCTTTCTGTACTCTAAAAACAAATCCTTTGTTAGTCATGTGTGTCACAAATATTCCCTCCTGTTCTGTTACATTAACCATTTATTTGAAAAACAAATATTTTAATTTTTATGAAGTCTAATGTCTATCACTTTCTTTATGGTTTATGTTTTTCTGTGTTGTAAGTAAGAAACATTTTACTACATCAACATTGAAAATATTTTCTACTGTGTTTTCTTCTAAAAGCTTTATGATTTTAATTCTGACTTTTGTTCTCATTCATTTTTATTCAATTTTTGTATATGATACAAGATAAGAGGCAGAGTTCAGTTTACTTTCCATATAGATAGCTAGTTGTTCCAACACAATTTTTTGAAACAGTTTTATTTATTTATCTTAGTACTTTATTTGAAAATCAATTAACCATACTGTATAGATTGAATTTTTATCTCTTTTTTGGGCAGTATAATTGGGGGGGAATTTATTAACTACCCTAACTTAGTGAGATATGTAATATTTTATTAAATGTGCTGTTTTATTCTATTTGCTTACATTGTCTTGAAGATTTTAGAGGCTATTTTCCAGTAATATATGTATTTGATATACTACCTATATTTATCTATATCAGGATGTCTCTGGTTTTGGTTTTCATATCTCCTGTCCTTGTGGCCATAGGAGGTAATGCAGGTTCTTTAAGGGTCAGATATAGGAGCTTTCAAGTCTTTTAATGCAGAGTTTGAGCTGGAAATTTGAAGCCCTGAGCTCATCCTTTTCTTTCTCTACTTTCTCCAGAGGAGTTAGGAACAACCAGTCAATCCCTTTATACTCTTTAGTTAGACTAAAATGTTCTAAGATAATGAAATATGTGGTCACTAGAACCTTGTCTTCTATAGGTTTGGTTAGTAATAACCAGTGTTGACATTTTGCGTGTCTCTGTTGTTGCACTACACTGTGCACCATGGCTACCAGTGCTGCCTTTACCACCAGAAGTAGAGTCATTAGTGCCTACAAATCTAATTAAATTAGAGAACCAATTCAGAAAACCTAGAACTAATTAAAGCAATTATCCTTAATATTCTGTTCTTTGAGAATCCTTGTCATTATCAAAATCTGAATCAGTCAGGTTTTGACTAGAGAAACATAACCAATAGGAGAAATATATTTAGAGATTTATTGCAGAGAATAGATTATAGGGTTATGGAGGCTGGCTGGGCAAATCTGAAACTGTAGGACAGGCTCTCAGAAGGGGCAGGCTGAACTCAGGCACTGGTTGAGGCTGTTACCCACAGGCAGAATTTCTTCTTCAAGGAAGTCTCAGCTCTACTCTTAAGGCATTTCAAAGGACTGCATTAGGACATACAAAATATATAGGATAATCTCCTTTATTTAAAAGCTGATTATGGACTTTGAGCGTGACAACAAAATACTTTCATAGCAACACTTCTAGCGTTTGACTGAATAACTGGGGGCTGCAGCCTAGTAAAGTTGACACATGAGAAAAATATACTATCCATGAAATATACCATTTTCATTGTGTTGTTTGTTTTCTGTAATATTAAATTTTTGCCTTGATCTATCTTTCATTGAGAAAAGTATTTTTATTAGTTAATCATTTCTGTGTAACAATGGCTGGGGTCTCATCTGAAAGCTAAGCAGAGTAAGGAACTACCAAGCTCATTTACATAGTTTTTGGCAGGCTTTCAGTTCCTTTTAGATTCTTTTACTGAAGGTGTCAATTGTTATGTGGACTTCCCTAACATGGCAACATATTTCATGAAAGTCAGCAAGGAAGGTATATGCTGCAAGGCAGAAGTCAGGATCTTGTAAACTGATTAGGGAACTGACATTTACCCAGCCTTAACATTGAGATATTCAGTATGTTAGAAGAAAGTTCTTTAAGGAGATAGAATCATAGAAGGCTATGAATACCAGGATGTGGGCATCATTGGTGGCCATCTTAGGCACAGCCTACCATACGTATATAGTTATTTCTTGTTATTAGTATATGTCTGTCTAATTCTCCATGAATTGTCTGCAGTTTCTTTTGTGAAACTCTTTCTTACATATTTTTATAATTATTTTATCTCTGTGTATACAACATGAGCCACTTTCCCCTTGTATCTCAAGTAAAGGTTATCGTCTTCTGAACAGAATTTTATCTGTGGTAAATAATTATTAAAACATACAGCTTAACTTTAAATATTTAGGTACTCCGGAAATGAAAAAATACTTAATTTTTCCAAATTTTGAAAGCACATTTAGCTAGAACTTTTACACTTAGAACTTTATATGTACTCCACCACATGACACTTATTTGTCTTCCAAAAATTGGTCTTTTATATATTTTGTAATGATGTTTTATTTCTCAATTAAATAATTTTTATTGTTTCGTTTGAGTCTCTTGTACACCTGAACCTTATGCAATGTACATCATTTAAAGTATTATTAGATTGCACAAATCAGAGAGTATAGAATTTGATAATAATCAAAGTGGAGAATTATTGAGACCACAAATTTTCAAACATTTATTTTAAGCAAATTCCTCCTTTAGTACATTATTTTAAGGGAGAAAAAAAAGACTTGGCTTTTTAAAAACTTTATTATTATTATTATCTCTCCCTCTCACATATAAAGTCTTTATATTTTTTATCCTTTATACACTCCTGTAGAAGAAATTGGTGCAGTAAGATTTAAAACAGATTCCTACTACACTCCCTGCCCTTCCCACATTTAAAACTTTGATATCTTTCTCCTCTGGGAAAGTTGCTGACTGCCTGTCTACTGGGAACTCAAAGCGGTCATCAGACCTTCCACCATCCCCAAAATTACCACCCCATGTACATCTTCTGCAAATAGTTCGGTCTACAGTTCTAATGTCTTTGTCTTCCATTAGCTGATAATCTAGTTCATGTCATCTATGGAAGTGTATGGTTGTCACTTTCAGGGTGTGCCGTCTTATCATTACCAAACTCAAAGACTTGTGCTGTGAGTGGTACTGTATTCCCCAAAATTCAAAGATTGAAGCCCTGACCTCCAATATGACTATATTTGGAGATAGAGCTTTCAGAAGGTGATTAAGGCTGAATGAGGTCTTAAGAGCCAGGTCTTAATCTGATAGGATTGGTGAATATATAAGAAGAGGAAGAGACAGAAATCCCTGTCTCTGTGTGTGCATATGCAATGATGAAAAGCTACGTGAGCACAGGTTCAGAAGGCAGCCATCTACAAGCCAGGAAGGGAGCTCTCACCAGGAAACAAATAGGCCCACATCTTGATCTCAGACTTCCAGCCTCCAGAGCTGTGAGAAATGAATTTCTGCTGTTTAAACCACCCCGTTTATGCCGTTTTGTTATGGCAGCCTTAGCAGAATAAGATAGCATGTACCCTGGGACTGGAGAGATACATCTGCCATCCTGACAACACCCTGTTCCTAACAGCTACATCCACTTACTTTTACCCCTCAGGCCTGAGAACAGTGCATCAATTCTATTTTAGCCACTAGTCTTCATGGTGGATGAAGTATGATGTGATTTACATAAAGACAAAAACAAAGCAGACAAAGAATACAGTTCCATACACAGACAGATACACAAAGCTGGAAATACATCATAGTTCTCCCCATCAGAGGGCTCTGTATCAGATACCTGGGCCTTGAGTCCACCATCTTCCAATAATTCCATCCATGTGGACTGGTGACTCCAGTCTTTAATAAACTGGCTTAGCTTTTCTTTCAAAGTTTTCAGACAACTTTTGCCCTCTGCAAGCACTTCTGAAAACGGTAGATATGTGCCTATTTACCCAGTGGGCATAAATAACTGGTAACAATCTCAGAAAATTCCTGTGTACTTAGTAGTGGGTGGTTGATACCACAATAATGTCTTCTCTTTATCAGGTGCTTATCAGGCCTGAAGTCTGTCCTTCCAGGAAATTACATATACTTTCATTTTACAGTGAATACAAGTAATATGCATACATTTAGGAACCATTCAATATAATGAAGCCAAATTATATGTGGCTTTCATCTGATTCTCCTAGGTTTTTATACATTTTAAATCATAGTAATGTCTTTTTAATGATTCACAGAAATATATAAAAGTAGATTTTAGTGTTCTGTTTTTTTCTACTTAAAACATTAAAACACTATGGATGACTTTTGTTTCTATTTTCTTTAAATCTCCTTAAAACACTAATATGAATGTACAATTTATCAGCAATTTCATGTAAAACATCTTAAAGTATTAATTATTTTCAAGAAACACAAACTAGGATCTATATATAGCACAACTAAATTCCTTTCTGTATTTTTTTTTGGTCCTTTGTACACACAGAGTTATTTATGCTTAATCTTGATATTAAAATTAAAAGATCTTCCTAATGTAGATGAACTGGGTGATTATGTCATCACCCTTAGATAATATAATAAGAATATCTTAGTAAGTTTTAAGCTTATTCCAATATCTTGAGATACCAAATGCATGTTAGCTCATAAATTATTAACAAAAATATAGAACTCCATAGCCATTGAACTTCAATAAAATAGCAGAAAAAGACTATATATTCTTTACCTAATATATGCTGCAATAAATGAGATTTTTTAAACTTGTTATTGTCTTAACACAATTATCAATATTTTTTGCATACAAGGCTACAATATTCAGTGTATTAGGATTCATTCTGCTTTATTTTCAAAGATGCATTATTATTAATATTACGATTTTTAAAATGAAATTTTTAGAGCAGTTTTAAGTTCACAGCAAAATTGAGAGGAAAGTATAAAGATTTCCCATATGCTTCCTGCCTCCACACATGCATAGGTTACCCCCGTTATCAATATCCTTCAATAAAGTGTTACATTTATTATAACTGATGAACCTATTTAGATAAACAATAATCACCCAAATTTCATAGTTTACCTTATGGTTCACTTGGTGGTGTGTCTTCAATTGGTTTGGGCAAATGTATAATGATGTGTATCCATCATTATAGTATCAAACAAAGTATTTTTGCTGTCCTAAAAATCATCTGTGATCTGCTTATTCATTCCTCCTTGCCAACCACTGATAACCACTGATCTTTTTATTCCCTCCGTAGTTTTGCCTTCTCCAGATATCAGATAGTTGGAATCATACAGAGTATAGCTTTTCTGATTGGCTTTTTTTTTTTTTTTTTTAGTAAGATGTATTTAAAGTTTCTCCATGTCTTTTCATGACTTGATACCTCATTTCATTTTAGTGCTGAATAATATTCCATTGTCTGGATACCCTACAGTTTATTTCTTACCAAAGGATATCTTTATTGCTTCTAAACTTTGGCAATTATGAATAAAGCTGCTGTGAATATTCAGGTGCAGGTTTTTGTGTGCACATAAGTTGTCAGTTCCTTTGGATAAATACCAAGGAGCATGATTACTGGATCATATGGCAAGAGAATATTTAGTTTTGTAGGAAACTGCCAAACTGTCTTCCACTTTATATACCCACCAGCAATAAATGGGAGTTCTGGTTGCTCAACATCCCTGCCAGCATTTGCTGTTGACATATATCATTGTTTAATGTAGTAGATATGTAATGATATCTTGTTGTTTTAATTTGCATTTCTCTGATGACATATGATATGGACCATCTTTTTATATCCTTATTTGCTATGTGTATATTTTATTTGGTGAAGTGTTTTTTAGGGTCATTGACCCATTTTTTAATCAGGTTGTTTGTTTTCATATTGTTTATTTTTAAATGTTCTTTGTATATTTTGGATACTAGTTCTTTATTAGATGTGTCTTCTGCAAATATTTTTTCTGTGATTTGTCTTCTGATTCTCTTGACATTGTCCTTCGTAGATCAGAAGTTTTTAATTTTAATGAATTCCAACCTATCATTTATTTCTTTCATGTATCATGCCTTTGGTGTTGTGTCTAAAAAGTCATTGCCATACCCAAGTTCATTTAGGTTTTCTTCTGTGTTATCTTCTAGGAGTTTTATAGTTTTTCATTTTACATTTAGGTCTATGATCCTTTTTAAGTAAACTTTTGTGAAGGGTATAATGTCTGTGTCTAGATTTAATTTTTTTATGTGGATGTCCAGTTGTTGTAGCACCATTTGTTGAAGAGAGTATGCTGTTTCTTTATTTATTATTTATGATTTTTCAAATTCATTTTCACCAGATTGAAAAATCTAAACTATGAAAGAATACTAAAAAGCTTATAAATTGAAAATTCTCTTTTATTTCACTAACTTTAATTTATTAACTCTTTCTAGAAGAAACTATTTCAGTGTTTTAGTTACATTTTGATATTTCTCTCCATATATACAGATATTTATTTATACCCTACTGTTAATTGGTATTTTAATTTAAGTTATCATCATCTTGACTTCTTGTATGGTAAGTAAAAATTTTGCTCTCAAACTTCAGCTCTTCCAACTCTCTTCCAGTATTCTTCAATACAGTGATTTCATGATTCTTCACTTTAATAATTATCAATATTTACATGATTATAACTATGTCATTGTTATGATTATAATTGATTTTTAACTTCTAGTCAAGTAGTATTTATTTTATTATAAAATTTCTTTAAATTTTCCCTGAAATGATACATAATTGTACATAATTTATCATTTACCTAGTTTGTAAAAAAAGTGTCTGTATATATATACATATATGTAGTTACTTTCTCAGATGTTTCAAATACACATTAATATATTTTCCAAAATTCCAAACAAATGCAGTAAACTACAAATTTGTATTTTTTTTTCCACAGAAGTACTTCTCCCCTCATCTCCGTAGCCTCTTTCTGCAGTCTGGAATATTTTTATAGTCTGCTGCACAACTGTTGTCCTAGAAATTTCTTTCCTTTATGCTAGTTTAGATTTTAAGTTTCCTGAACCCCATGTCTTATGATTTCTCAGATTATTCTTGTTTTCATGTGTCGTTTAAGCTAATTCTCCAATAGTATCCTAAGATGATTCAAAGAAGTTAGCATTTCGAGTCTTTCAATGTTGCAGTTATTTTTCCTTCACAATTCTTAAGGCATTGCTTCACTGTCCTTAAGTATCTTTAGAGTTCCCATTGAGCAGTTTGATGCTCCTCAGATTTATATTTATTGGTATGTATTTTGAGTTTTCTTCATACTTTTAAGATTTTTTAAAGCTATCACTCTATTCCCATATTTCCTTAGGTGATACTTTGATAAAGTTCATTTTTTAAATTTATGCTGAGCACTAGATTAACCCTTTGAACTTAGAAACTTATTTCATATCTGTGGAAAATTTTCTTCCATGGTTTATTTTTGTAATTCCTCATCTTCCATTTTTTACTTTTATTAATTTATCTTTTTCACATTTTTTCTCAGATGTTACATCTTCTGTTCATATATTCTAATTTTCTATCTTTCCTCTCATTTTCCATCTCTATCATTTGAGGGGATTTTAAAAATCATTTAATGCTTCTATTAATTGTGTTTTAATTTGAAATAACCTATTTTAATATGTAAGAGCTTATTTTGTCCACATTTATTTTTCATTTTACAGAGGCTCTTATACTTGAGTTTTAAACATAATATCTTCTCTCAATTATCTTAAAATATAATTTTTTAAAGTTTTCTTCTAATCTGTTTTATCTGTCCTATGTTCCTTTTGTTATTTTTACTATTTTGGTATCTATCCTTCCTGATGGAGACTCTTCTCAAGTATCTAGATATCTTTGGTTGTTCATTTATATTTATAAGTTACTCATTAAAAATCATAAAGAAAGTTCAACCATGTGTTTATGAATGGATCAGGGCTTGTGAGAAGTGGGACTACTCAACAGAAAGTACATATACTAAATATTTTCAAATCTCCTCTACCTGTCTTTTCTTTAAAATACATTCTCCCTGACCCTTTTACTCCTTTCATCATTTTGTTGTTGTTGTTGTTATGCTGGGTATTTTTCTTATCTTTCTTGAATGTTTCTACTAAATTTCCAGTTGGATATATTCTCTTTTGAGTAGAAAGTAACAATAGGAGATGAGGTCAGAAGGTAGCAGGGCCGTATTATGTAGAGATTTTAGCCATTCTTGAAAATTTGACTTTTACTCTGAGTGAAATGGAGAGGATTACAGGATTTTGAGTAGAAGAGTGATGTGATCTAAATGCATTCTTATAAAGAACATAATGGCAAAGTTGCTATGCATAGATCTAGGGCAGGAGAAATAGGAGAGGAATGAAGGAGGGAGAGGAGCTGGTGGCTATTAAAATAAACCTGGTAAGAGTCCAGTCTGTTCATTTGAAATGCACTCAGAACTAGTTAGAGTCTAGATTTTGTGTTCATAGCTACGAAAATGGCTTTATTATGGGTTTTTATTGCTGAAATTATACCAAAAGATGGATATTTTAGGTTACCAAGAGAGACTGAAACCAGTCGAAAGGTTTTCCTGCTGCTCTCTTATTGGCTATTTTAAGTGATATTACACAAGTTTCCATTTAAATTGTTGAGGAAGTCTTTCAGGACATGCTTAACTCCTGTAGAGAGCCTTCTGTCTGACTGAACAGTGCTTAGAGGCAACATTTTTGATATCTCTGTGAAGTCTTAAAAGATTTTACAGTCTAATTCTCAGCTTCATCTTTAGATCAGGCTTTTCTGTGAGTGTCCAGGACATGACATTATATCGGAAAAAGTTTCTTAATTTTAGCCTTATTTGCCATTTGGAGAGAGACTGAGAATCTTCAAGACCAGTAAATCCTAGTTCCTTTTAGTTTAACAGTCATTCATTTAGCTTATCACTCTCCTCTTATATTTTACTATAAGCAGCAAGAAGAAACAAAGGCAGACTTTCCATCCTGTGCTTGGAAGTCGTAGCTAAATGGTTGGGTCCTTTAGGTTCATTTTCCACCTTCCACATTGCTCTGGAAATAAAGTGGCTAAATGTTCTACCCAAGCTAATAGGGATCTGCTTTCCTATCATTTCTGACAAGATTTTTCTCACTTTCTGTTAAACCCTCACCAGTACCTCATCAAAGCCCAAATTCTATGAATAGTGTGTCCACAGGTGAAATTTTCACAATGTCTTCCCTCAGCCCTTTCAGCTTCTGCCCACAGCCATTTCCAAAGTCATCCCCACATCTCATGGCTATGTTATGACATTCCACTTATGGTACAAAAATCTGCATTAACTACATATTAGCTATGTACTGTTATCTGTTGCTCCATAACAAATTACTCCCCAATTTAGCAGCTTAAAACTATAAACATTTATTATATCATAATCCCTGTGGGCTATAAATCTGGGAGCAGCTAGCTGGGTGTTTCTGGCTCAGGGTCCCTCATGAAGTTGCATTCAGGTGGTCAGCCAGGCATTGGAAAAGCTTCTTCCAAGATCACTCATGTAGTTGTTAGCAGGCTTCAGTTTCTCTCTAACTCTTGGCTGAAGACTTCATTTCTTGCCACAAAAGCCTCTCCATGGGCTCGCTGAATGTCCTCATGGCATGTCAGCTGGCTTCCCCAAGAGTGACCAATGACAGAAGAAGAGAAAGAAAGAAAAAGAGAGAGAGAGAGCTCACACAGAAGCTGCAGTCTTTTTTGATCTAATCCCTGAAGTGACATGTGATGTACCATCACTTCTGCCTTACGCTATCAGTCACAGAGACCAACAATTTTGGTAGAATGTGGAAGATGTGAGCTTTGGGACAAGAAGATCATTGGGGGCCATCTTGTAAGCTGCCTATCACATCAAGTAAAACTAAGCTCCTCTTAGATCTTGGGCAGCAAATCCTGAGCTTTTCTTGGTAAACAGGTGACCACTTCAAAGCAGGAAGCCTTTGGACACTTACTCAAATTTATCTTGCAGCAGGAGAGTCTAGGACTAAAGATATCCAATGAACTGCAGTGACTCATTTTATGGGTTAGTGAATTTAATGGACAGATCTTTTAAATTTTTTTATTAATGATAATTTATTTTCAGAACTTTTTTTTAAAGAATAAAATGTATGGCACCTATGAAAAAAAGCAAAGACATTTTAGAATTAGAATTTTTGCATCAGTTTTTACAGGAGTCAGTGCTAATGTGAACTGGCATCCAATATAAATATTAAATACAGGTTGATTTTCCTCCTGGTCATACGCATTTAGATGTTCCCCAGGGGTTTGCGTTAGACCTCATGAAGCGTAGCTTTTTAAAAGCAGCTGCCATTTTTATAAGAACTGATTTCATTTTCCAACAAAGTAAGCACTTTAAAAGAAAACTGAAGTAAACCAGGGCACATGTACAGGTCTGGATATAAATCAGATATTTTGGTTTAGAAACACTGAAGATATTTAGTGTTATTCATTGTATTTTAAATAAAAAAAAGTGTATACCTCATGATTTCTAAGATAGCTAATAAAATTTAATGGTAAAATATATGTCCATTTAAAAGCTACCTAGGATTTGAATTACATCATGGTTCCAGCTTCTTTTTTGATTAGGAATTCTTTTCCTCCATGGAAGAAACAAACTTAGTATACTCAGAACCTTGTTGGATGAATCTCTCTAGGGCTTTATGTTAAATAATAAACAAATACTATTTTCTAAACCTCAGAAGTTCACATATTGCTTGATTCCATGTATGTAACATTCTTAAAATGACAAAACTGTAAAGATCAAAAATAGGTTAAGGTTGCCAGGGACTGAAGTGGTGGTCAGTCAATATTAAAAAGATCGCTCTAGGGGATTCCTTTATAATGACAGAAGAGTTTTCTATCTTGGTTGTGGTGGTAATTACATTAGCCTAGAAATGTGGTGACATTGCATAAAACCACACACACACACACACAGAGCAATATAAAATTGGTGAGCTCCCAATAAGGCCTCCAGACTGTTCTAATTAGCCAGTGTCAACTTCCTGGTTTTGATATTGCACCTACAGTAATGTAGTATGTTATCCTTGTGGGAAGTTGAGTGAAGAGTACACAATATTGCTCTGACCCTGTTTTCAGTTCCTCGGAGCCTATGATTATTTCAATATAGAAAGTTAAAAAAAAATAAATGGACTATTAAATGGATTGCGGTTAGGGTAGACATTTTTAACACCATGTTTTCCATTCTTTCATAGGAAAATATGGGGGCATACACTTACTAAAATTTAGGGAAATTAAACTAGTATTAAAATAATGTAAGTAAACAACAAATATATAATTTAATAAATATTTTGAAATACTAGCGATTACACTTTGATATAAATTAGAAAACTGCATTTAGTAGCATTAATTTATTTATATCACTTTAATTTTACTTTAATGAAATGATGAACATCTCTCTTTAAATTATAAATTACATTAACTCTCAAAGTTATAATATGCAATTGAATTAAAGGTATTATTCTTCAAGGTTATACAATTTTAATGTTACTGTCTATTTTTCTGTTATAGCATCAAAACCAAAGATGTCCAAACACCTATCGATATTCAAGAATTTATTTAGTAGCCAAACATCATGTTATAGAACAGTGAATTTAAATATTTAAAACATGGAACTATGGGGATGGTAACTACAATAGTGTGTATTTTTTCCTCTATGGTTTTTGTTTGTTTTTTTAATCATCATTTGCTATAGTATTCTTGGAATTATCCCAACATATGAACACTGGGAAAAAAAAGAGAAAAAATAAAACCTCTAATTAATTAATTAATATTGCATTTAAAAATGGACAACTTTTTTATATTGCATCAATTTCTCTACTGAGAGACTTTTTCAATAATTTAAATGTATATTAACCATAAATTATATAATACTAAAGAAAATAAACAAAACAAGTTCTACTGAATTGTGGTATACATTTTATTTTTCCTTAGTAGAGACAGAAGTAAAATGAAGTATTTTAAGTGTTTTTAAACCAGACATTTGTAGTTCTAATGTAAATTATGCTCCTTGGGCATTGTGCTTTTATTTCCAATATAGAAATTGTTAAGTTCTGGAAAATACAGTAAAGTTTTAAACTGAGATGCGACTGTTGTAAAATAATATATACTACCTTCTCTATATAAATGAAGAGAAACAAGAAAAGCCATTAAAATTAGCACACATTTATTATAGTTCAAATGAATGCTTAAAAATGACTCTGTGAAAAAATAAAGCAAGAGAAATAATAAGTAAAGAGACTTTCCCTGAGATTTGTTAGAATATGGACTACTGTAATTTTATTATTTGTGTATCAGTTGGCAGCAGATTTAATAATGGACCTGAATAAACAGCTCAGAAATATGTCCAATTACACAATTTAAAAAACTTGATATATCAGAGTGAAATGCATTATAAACATTTAGGAGGGAGCTGATTATTAAATAAATCATGTGTGGAAAATTGACTATTGTTTGGAAGAAGAAATATTAAAGTAGAGCCATATAACTTAGCAATTATCAACAAATTCACAGACGGAGTGAACATTTTTTCAAAGAATGAAAGTGTGGTTGCATACTTACCTAATGCTACAGAGGGTTTCTGAGTCATATTATGCAAAAATAATATCTGAAAGGTGAAGGGAAAGCAGTAGCCATAATTTTTCACTTTGGTAGTTTCAGGATTCAGCAGACATGAAAATGTTTTACCTAGAACTGCCCCTCAGGGCAGAGGGAGCTGGGATCATCGCTAGCAGTATCTTGGGTGCCATGCTATCCCCTGACTCCTAGAGATCCAGCAAAGACCATTCCTTACCGTCATTCCTCCATCCCTTACTGCAGTTTTATTTACGTCTAACTCTGTGTAATAAAACTTTCTTGCTTAAAATATCTAGATTGCTTTCTATTTTCCTGACCAAAACTGACGAATACAGTGATTATTATTTGTGGGTAAGGTTTAAGTTGAGGTAAGGGAGTACATTCAACTGTTTGAAATGAAATGTCATTTCCAAGGAAATTTAAAAAATATATGTTTTTGTTCAACTTATGATTTTTTATGAAACATAATGTACTCACTTGATTTTTATCAATTTTTGCCATAAATCTATTTTCTCAATGGCCTGTAATTTAATTTTGGATATGAGATACTTGAAAGTGTTCTGTTATACAACTGTCTGAACAAACTATGAGCAAAAGCAATTTCAAATGTGTGTTAAGTGTATCTCACTATATAAAAACTTGGATTATCCTGTCAAAATTGGCCTACCAAATTTAATGTCCTCTTCAAACCTTAATACTACTCTCTCACAAAATATAAATCTGATGATAAAATATAGGGAAGCAAAATAGCCCTAGTGTTTTCTTTCCTAAAATGCATTACCTAACCATTGCAGAACTTCTGCTTGTTCAAAAATGAAGGTTTATTTTTAGAGGTTCTGTAAGTTTTGTAGAGGGATTTTCTTTTAGCTGTTGGCCCCTATATTTCTTATTCTTCAGAGATATTTTTCCATATTTTATTATAATATAAATTCTTATTAATGACTATTTTTTCATAATTAAGTATTAAAATTATTGAATTATATGATAGTATATTTTAGGGTAACCATTAGGCAGTGACCCTAACTGTTATGATTTAGAGGATATACTTCGGTCAAGTCTACCAAACCCATTGAATAGTAAACCAGATTTTCATTGGCTTAGGCTGTTATCAGCTATGACTCATATCAGTGATCAGTTATTCATGTGGGTATGCTTCTTTGTAAGAGTAAAATATCCAAGTAACCAACAAAATGATGTCATTCTCTGGAACCATGTATGGTCAGGCTATTCAAGGTGACTGCTCTCTTGCTCTCTGTACATTCCCTGCTCCACCAGTGCCTGCTTCACCTACAACCAGCTCACATGATTGACCTTCTTACACACTTGCTCCAGGCCCCAGCTAGTGATTGTTCTTATCAAAGGAGTGGTAAGGAGTGTGTCCCTCTGCTGGTTTCCCTGGTAACAAATGAGCCAACCTGATGTCAATTCCTCCTATAACTGCTAACCTCCCCCTTCCCCTGGGAGCTAAGACTGCTGCTGTGTCCTGCCCTCCATCCACTGCTCGTGGTGGGGAGTCACTCCAGGACCTCGCTTCAGACAGGTTACCTCCCCAGCCCATTAAACTATTGATGTCTCTGTCACTGACTTGGGGCTCTTCCCTGGTCTTGAAGCTGGGCAAGTACAAGGGTTGTAGGTCTGTGGGGTGCCGCGCAACACACCAGAATCAATGAGTCTGAAAACTTAAGATCCTCCTAAAAATACACTTAATGTGACACCTAGCCCTTATTTTTCCTGAAATTTGGAAAAATGAGTTTACTCTATTCACAAACTCTTCTTCCCATGTTATCCTCGGTAAGATGCTTTACTGTAGAAACTGACTAAACCAAACCCCAATTTATATATCTTTTCCCAAAGCACTTCTATTGTAAGAAAATTAAGAATATGCTCAGAAAGCAATTTGAGGATTGTGCTTAATTACAACCACCATCTTGTAAGCATTTCTGTCATTTTTATTAGAATAAATATTTATAGTGATTGTAAACCTAGTTTTGCAGGTTCTGTGATATAGAGGTGGGAGAAAACTGGGGGCAGCCCTCAAAACATTGTGCTTCTTCATTTGCATATTTGAGAACACAACAACCAAAAAATAACTACAATTTGTCACCTATAAATTACCAAATTCTTAGGTAGATTAACTGAGTTTAATGCTCGCAACATTCCCTTATGGAATTAACTTCCAAAATTTACATGTGTGGAAAATGACACATGTAGCATCGACTGAAATAAATGTGTAGCCTAACGGTTGAGAGTTATGTTTTTTTTGGCGGGAGGACTCCAGCTGGGATGATGGCCTCTCAGATTGCTCTGAGGGACTGCTCCGAAGAGGTAGGGGAGGGGCTAGGATATATAGGAGCTTTACAGCAAAGACCAGGTAGTTGGAACAATAAAAGATTACTTGTTATCTAAAGAAAACCAGGCATCTCAAGTTAAAGAATTTAGTGCTTTTCTATATATGGGAGGAAGCGAACATTTGGGCTCATTGAATTCATTCCTTTGACAAGCACCTAGCTATCTAGGGCCAGTATCCTGTCCTTTCTTTTTCTGAGTCCCTTCAGAGTGCACCATTGTGAGTGACTGCATAGGCTGGGCTGCAAGCTTGTCTTCAATGGGGGGTGGGGGTAGCCACTGATGACTTGATGGTTTCAGCATTCTTTGTTTACTAATATAGTTTGCAGTATTTTTCATTCACAGTAGTATGGCAGATAATAGTAGCTGTTTACTCAAACTTATGTTTTGTTTGTTTGGTTTGGTTTTCTAACTAATATTCCTAATTTCCTATAAAGTTCATTCTGTCTACATGACCAAATTGGATCAAAGGAATTTGCATCTAGGTGTAGGGGTGATGTGTGCCATTCCCAGTTCTGGTTTACTTGAGTATCCCACAAGCGTTTTTCCATGATTATTTTTTTCCTTTTCTACCTGGAATAGAGACAGCTTCCAAGGAAATCATGGAAGCTGTATTTTGAAAATGACAGGAGCGCTTTGGCCAGCCTGACTATCTGGATGACTGCATGGAGGAGGCCAAATTGCCTACATGTTCACTCACTCATCACAAGTAGTAATTAAAGCTCTACTGTGCTTGAGTTATACACTTTTTTTGTTGCTGTTTGTTATTGCAATTAGCCCTCTGAAACTAATTAAGTTAGTTAAATAAGTTGTATGAATTCTCAAACTTGGGAAATGGGAGAAAGAATTCTTGAATCCAAGTCGTAAGGTTTAAAACCCCAGTTTCTCTGTACCTCATGGAATGCTCTGTGTATGTGGGTGTGTGTGACGATAAATAATCCCAGATATAGCAGGACCCTTTGGACTGTGATCACTCACTAGGTCCATAGTTGTTTCTAAAGAGAAGGATTTATAACCAATAGGCTCTTGTGAAGTACACACATATTTTAAAAGCTGTTCTTTCATTTGCAAGCATCAACTGCTATGTGGCACTATTTATAACTCTTTTAGAGCCACTTGGCTTTGTAAAAGGGAAAATAATATTACTGTGGTCTACACATTGTATACTATGGGTCTTTGTCCTTATCCTCTCTGTTGCATTGGAAATCCTTCATGATTCTATAGGGGAGAAAAATTTGCCACCTCAAAACATGTGTCTTTGGCATGAGGATTAATTTAAGCTGACTTTTTAAGAAACAGAAGACTCAGGAAGTTTTTCTTGTGACCGTCCTCTTAACTGTCTGGGAGAATTCAAATAAAGGGCCTGTTCCAGGGACAGAAATATCACCAGAGACATCTGCAATGAATAGGGGCCAGTTGTTGTGGGGGACACTGGTAGGGCCTGGACATCAGAGTCCACTTTGAATCCCCTTGTCTCTGCGTGGCACAGCAAGTCCATCAAACATTTGCTTTTCCATCTTTATGTGAATTGCCTTTCTCCCCTTTGAAGTCCCAAACTACTATCCCAAATCCTCTTTGTCTTTAGCAGGAGATGGTATTTAAGCTGAGAGTCTCAGCCATGTGTACATAGATCTCTCCCAAGTATACATGTCATTAAACTTCTGTTTGATTTTTTTCTTGTTAGTCTGTCTCATGTCAATTTAATTTTTAGACTAGACAGAGGAACTTAGAAAGGTAGAGGAAAAGTTTTCCTCCCCGACAATTCCATTTTGTTTTATGAAAGTCACTGAGTGTTAATCTTCTGAGGGCATCAGTTGGGGTGGTGCGGTTTATCAAGAAAGGATAACTTACTTGACAGGACAGCTACTAGTAGTGTTTCTTTGTGCTGCTGATCTACAGAATTTGCATCATATTTGTCTTTTATTTTAATGTATCTCTGTTAAGTAGGAGATGACACCATTTATTGGTTGCCTGATAAGGAGTAAGTAGATGATTTTTTGAAATTTGGAAAAATGAGTAGGTTTTCTATTATTAATCCAAAAAAAAAAAAAAAAGGCAAACAGGTGTTCTTAGTTCCCTGTTTCTCAATGATTCTTCCTAGCAAGGTGATATTCTCCACACCCAGAGATCACAAATCCATTCAGCCTTTCCTAGAACTCTCTTTTTTCCCTAATATAACTTCCTCTTATCCAGTCTCTACAACTCAGGAAGAGTGACTGTATTTAAATAAAGACCTATATTTAAAGTGTCCAAATGACTTCTCTTCAAAGGCCTTTAATTGCAGCCCAGTATCCTTAGGATAAAGTCTAACCTTCTATCTTCACGACTGCTACATTCCAAACTTCTAGAAAACAATTCTTGACCTATTTTAGGTTCTCCTTAATCAACTGCTAAATAAATGGTGAATTTATTCAATTTTTCAAAAATTAAATTTGAATAAGAATGAAGTCATATAAGGATGATGCAGGTCTGGGAAGGCTGGGTAACGGGAAAGTCATGAGCCATGTGTTAAAGTCTATGGGTGGATTGCAGTGGGAAAACAGGACTCCAGTCCCCCAAGAGGAAGCAGAAAAGTGTTCTTAAAGTGGCAGTGAGGATTAAAATTAATAATTTTAGCTCTAGATTCCATAGGTGCAGGATTCAATCCAGGTTTCAATCACATTATTTCCTTCATGGGGAGAATCTAGCAGAGAGTTTAGAGAATTAAACCTGGATAAGAATCCTGCCTGGGACAAGGAGCTTGGGCAAGCTGACTGCCTGCATTATTATATTTGTAAAATGGAGTTAATAATAAAGAAAAGGAAGAGATTTTTATGATTGTTAAGTAAAATAATGAACGTAAATAGTAGCTAATATTATCTAGTTTTGCCTTAATAGACTTCACGTTCAACAGTTGGGATGATAATTATGAAAGAGAAATTTGACTAAGTCAATCCTTTATTTAAATACTCTCAATGACTCTATGTTTTTATAGAATTAAGCCAACCAAATATATGTTTTCCATTGTTAGGCACACTCTCTCTTCAACATCATAACGTTTTTCTTCCCTCTGGAAATATATACTCTGATAAAATGAAATTTCTCAGAGTTCCCCATATACAAGAAGTGCATTCCCTTTTCTGAGCCTCTTTCTTATTGATACTCTGACACCTGCTTCCCACCTTACTTGCCTGAATAAATTTGATGTATCTGTAGAGCCTGAGTACTCAAGTACTTCTTAAAGCCTTTCCCAGACCTCTAGGGTGGCTGCTTATCATGGTCCATAATACCTCTTTTATTATCTAAATAATGATATAATTATTTTTAAATACTCAGTATTTTTTAACTGAATTTAATTTTGCATTTCTATCCCCCAAGTAAATTCAGATTTACCTTGCTTTTTTATTCTTAATTGCAGACCATGCTATTAACCTTAATTATGCATTATAGAATTAAATCCTTCCTCATCCATACTTTCATAATACACATCTATTAGTATCAAAAAAGTAATTAAGTTTAATTTATTGGGAAGTACATGTTTATTTTTTAAGTAAATTTTCTGAATGCCATTCTGGCTTGATCTTCTTGAGAAAGATGTTATAGAATGATATTTTAAAGTTTTATTCCATAGCCATAGTACTGTCCAGAACTATTCAGAAGGATGGAACACGTGTACAATGTGAAAGAAACAATTTTTACAATGGCTTGGCAGAAGTTTATGCATGTAAGTCTAGACTTGAAGAAAAGCTGAAAGCTCACTAATTTATTTAAGCATATCTTCTGTTTCTCCAGATTAATCATCTGTTTCTAGAAGAACAGCAGTATGCCTCACGGCTTTCTACTTTTCCAGCATTTCCTTGTACATATAATAGATAATTTATACATGTCAGCGAATTACAATATTGATGGGTTCTGTGGGTCAATAAACCATAGAGGGGTAAATAGCACAAGGCAGGATGGCCAGTTAAAACTGTTCAAGGAAGTGATAAGGAAAACACAGATTTGAGGCTCTTAGAATTAATTAGCTACTACTGCTCGTGTGACTTGGACAACTCTGTCTGTTTGTTCAGGGTGCATAGTGTACAGCACTGTACCTAGACTTTAATAGATGCTAACTATGTATTTTACCTTTCTCATCCTACTTCACCTGGGTCCCCACATAGTTGAAGTAAAATTATGATAAATATATTTATCTCACAGAGGCCTTCATATTTTGTTGAATTTAAAGTATTTTATGAAATCTATAGAAATGTTATAAAATATATCTTATTATATCTTTGTATTCTCAGTTGCATAGTTATTAAATATTCATGTATTGAATAGTTTTTATAATTTGATTGGAAAATTATCAATTTAGAAATTTGGCTATGTTTATCAAATAAATACTAGTATCCATTCATAAAATATTGCTAAATTGAAGATTGTATTAATAAAATTAGTACAGCATTGCAGGCTTGAAACATTTTGGCTTTAAAATTAGGCAATAATTAGACATGAAGCATTATTAAATAAAGATAAGACATTTATTATAATTTGGGAATTCAGATTTCTTATTTTGGATATTACTGGAGTGAGAAGAAGGCAAAAAACTACTAAAACTTACATAATGTAAATTAAATGGTTACATATATTTAAATTCATATGTACTCAAGTGTACCACTTATGTTAAATATTACTAAATGTCAAGCTTAATTATAAAATGGAAGAAATTTTTGATTATTAATCAATATAATTTAAGAGGCTTTTGAGAATTTGAGAATCTCTCAAATCTTACTTAAATCAACTTCATTCCAGTTGTCAATTCAGCCAGCTGTCTTAGATTTCAAGAAAATATATTTACTACTAACATTTTCAATAATCTTTTTAAAGTCAACAAATGCTTCAATAAACATATCAGAAAGACTCCCTAACAGGAATATCATATAGAGGAGAGATTGTTCTGTCCTAAAATTTTTATGTAAAATATTTTACAGAGACTTATTCTAAAATTTAATATCAGTTAGCTTAATAATGCATGCATAGAAGAAAAATCTAAGCAACTACATGTATTAGTTATCTCTTGCTGTGCAACAAATTACCACAAACTTAAGTGTATTAAAATAAGACAGTAATTATCTCAGTTTCTGGAGTCCAGGAGTCTTGGCATGGCTTAGCTAAGCCCTCTGTAAGGCTGTGATCAAGGTTTTGCCAAGTCAAGGCTCTCGTGGGGAGACTTCAACAGTGAAGAGTCTGCTTCCTTCTTACTCAGGTTATTGGCAGAATTTATTTCCTTGCTTCTCTAGGACTGAGGCCTAAGCTTCTTGCAGGCTATTGCCTAAAAACCACAGTCACCTCCCAGTGGCTGCCTTCCATTGCTACAGGTTACTAGCCGTTTTTTGCCATTTGAACTTCCCCATCATGGCTCTTGACTTCATCAGTTCAGCAAGGAGAGATTTTTCGATTAAGCCTGCTGGCAAGGGACCACTTTATATAGTGTAACACAATCATGGGCTTGATCTCTCATCACAGTTATATTCTATTAATAAGAAGCAAATCACAGGTCCTACCCACACTCAAGGGGTAACTATAAAAGAAAAAAATGAATACTGGGAGAGTAGACTAAGGGGGCCAACCTAGAATCTTTCCACTGAACTATGGAAACAATAAAAATAATTACTTTTTAAGTCAAATTTCAGGCCAGGAACAATGAATTGTAAACAACTCTAGACATTCAATTCTCTGAGCAACTTATCCTTCCTAACACTTTCCTAGTGAAGGTTTTGGAATGCCATCGTTTAGCCATAAATAGTCATTGAAGGAATGAATAAATGATGGGCTGCATGTTTAGTCTAACACATCACTGCCGTACATTATCTTTCTCCATAAACAATGAAAAGTTAATGAGTAAGGGAGAATATAAGCTTAAGGTCTTTTCTTTTCTTTCCTTTCCTTTTCTTTTTTGTGACAAAATTTCTCCATTTACTTATTAAAAAATTAAGGTATCATCAAATGTATTTTATGTGAATGTGCATCTAATGCAGTTTTTTTCCCCATACACTCATCAATGCTATATATAATTAAGATTTTTAAAATATTTTCCCAATGTAATAAATTCAAATGGGTTATTTATGAAAGGCAGGGATATTTCAAAATTAGGAATGCAGTTTCCATTAAACCATTATAAATAATGTTTTAATGAAAAATAATTACAAATAACACAAATGGTATTAATTGCATATATGTTGGTGTTCAGAGCAACACATTTTAAGATGTAAGATGTAATTACTTACCAGCCAAAGAATAAAATGTTATAGTGCAGATGTAATTAATACAGAATTTTTATCTTCCAGCTGTGTCAGATTTTTATCTTCAGATGTATTAGATGTATGCACAGCAATTGCATAGCCCAGAGCCAGGCCAATAACTCCCTTACCACATGTTGCTGTGAAAATTCATTGCAAGAAACCAAAAATAGAATATTTTTTGTTGCTACTTGTGGTCTTTGGTAAAGACAAAGTTGCATGTAGTATCTCTGAGGTACAAGGAGCAGTATTGGGAAGACCATGTTAGGGAAGAATTCAAAAGAACTTTTTTAGTGTCGTAAGCTACGTGAATGTAGAGCTTTGACTTGTCCGTGTAAAACTGGGAGCTTTGAGAATATCCTGATTTCAAATCTGTGACATTCTTGTAAATAGATGATTCTTGCTTAATTTAGTGAAATACTCTATATAAATAAAGATTGAATATTTTGCAACAAGTTTCTGTAAAAGCATAATTTTAAACATAATTTATTATTTTTAATTTTGAGAAATCAATAGTAACATTATGCTGTTGCTTTGAGAAATGTTAGGAAAATATGCACTGTTGGAATTATTGGATTGTTAACTCCTTCTATAGCCTCTTCCTGGCTCTCGTTTTTCTCCTCACAAAATATTTTTTAACCTTCAAACATTTATGATTATTTCAGAATCTAAAAAAATAGTTATTTAGTTATTGTTTGTTTTAGACATTAATCAAGTTTTTAAGGTTTATGAATCTGAATAAAAATAACAAATTCAATACATTTTATATGTAATTGATGCAAGTAAAATTATTCAAAATATCACTTTAAATTCAAAATAGATATTAGCTAACCACTAACATGTGTTTGTAAACTTGTTCAACAGAACTTTAAATGTTTCACTTCTATCCAGTTCTTCCCTTCTAGCACTGTTCAGTGTTTGTTGACAGACAACATAAATTCCAGCTTATTAAACTTTTTTCTATTACAAAATTCTGAAAATTTGTCAATCTGTTATTTTGGTATATACATGAGTAGCATTATACCAGAATCAAAAGTGTCTGGAAATCATTTAATATTTCAGATTTTGACTCCTCTTATGCCAAATACATTCTTTTAAATATGTGTAAATTTTTTGTCACTTTCTCATTAAATATTTCTGCAGTTCCATTAAAGCTTTTGCCCAGGATAGCAATGCTATCATAGGCCTGACAACACATTTTCTTCAAATAATGATGACCGTACTGAACTTTGGGGATTTTTTTTAACTGTTTGTATTATACTTATCATCTTCAGTATCAGTTGAAAACCAAGAAACATTTTGGGTGGACTCTCTGGGTATCATATCACATTGAGAGACATTACTTAAATATATGGACACAGTTATCATGCTGTGCAAATGCATCTTTATATCCCAACAAAACTTGTATCTTGAAATCCTAACCCCCAGAGGTGACAGTATTAGGAGGTGGGGCCTTTGGGAGGGGATTAGTCATGAGGGTGAAACTCTCATGAATGGAATTAGTGTCCTTATAAAAGAGACCCCAGGGAGCTCTTTCACCCTTCCCACCACAAGAGGTTTGTAGGAGAAGCAGGCTGTCTCCAGTCTGAATGAGAGTTTTCACCATAACTCAACTATGCTGGCACCCTGATCTTGGATTTCCAGCCTCCAGACCTGTTAGACATAAATGTTTGTTTAAACCACCTAGTCTATGGTAAATGTGTTACAGCATTTTGAACTGATCAAGACATTGGATAATCTGAGTAATTATTATTTTTTTAATTGAAGTATAGTCAGTTTACAATGTTGTGTCAGTTTTTGGTGCATAGCATGATAATTCAGTCATATATATACATACATATATTTGTTTTCATATTCTTTTTCATTATAGATTACTATAAGATTTTGAATATAGTTCCATGTAATATACAGTATAAACTTGTTTGTTGTTTAACTATTTTATATGTAGTATATTTTATTTATAGTAGTTAGTATCTGCAAATCTTTAACTCCTAATTTATCCCTTCCCACTCCCTTTCCCCTCCAGTAACCATAAGTTTGTTTTCTATGTCCATGAGTCTCTTTCTGTTTTGTAAATAAGTTCACTTATCTTTTTTTTTTTTAAGATTTCACATATAAGTAATATCTTATGGTATTTTTCTTTCTTTTTGGCTTACTTCACTTAGAATGACAATCTCCAGGTCCATCCATGTTGCAGCAAATGGCATTATTTTATTATTTTTTATGGCTTAGTAGTATTCCATTGTATAAATATACCACTACTTCTTTATCCAGTCACCTGTTGATGGACATTTAGGCTGTTCCCATGTCTTGGCTATTGTAAATAGTGCTGCTATGAACACTGGAGTGCATGTATCTTTTTGAATTAAAGTTCCCTCTAGATATATGCCCAGGAGTATGACTGCTGGGTCATAAGGTAAGTATGTTTTTAGTGTGTTGAGGAATCTCCATAGTGTTTTCCATAAAATATGCACCAAACTACATTCCCACCAACAGTGTAGGAGGGTTCCCTTTTCTCCACACCCTCTCCAGCATTTATCGTCTGTGGACTTTTGAATGATGGCCATTCTGACTGGTGTGAAGTGATACCTCACTGTAGTATTGATTTGAATTTCTCTGATAATTAGCAATATTGAGCATCTTTTCAGGTGCCTTTTGGCCATTTGTATGTCTTCATTGGAGAATTGCTTGTTTAGGTCTTCTGCCCATTTTTGGATTGGGTTGTTTGTTTTTTTATTATTAAGTTGTGTGATCTGTTTATATATTCTGGAAATTAAGTCCTTGTCAGTCTTTGAGTAATTATTGATTCCAGTTATGATATCTTTTGACATTTGGGTCTCTTTTTGCAAAGGATTTTGTTTTAAAAATGGACTACTTGTGAATAATTCATTTCCAAACTCAACTCCTATTTTCAAAACTATACCATATCATATTCTAATCATCAAATATTAAGACTAGCACATACTTTGAGATGTGTCATGAAATTTTTGTTCTTTTTAAGTGACTTTTAAAATTTATTTCATTGTATTTGCTCACAATTCAAGTGGTATGCATGATTTTGAATTGAAATTTTAGCCATACTTACTGATGTAAGATTTACCTGGATAACTTACTATTTGTGATACAGTTAGTTCTGAATCATTGTTACCAATTATGCTTGTTTCTCAGACATGCACTCAATTTGGAATCTTTGCACTGGTTGCCCTTCCTGAAATGTTTTCCTTCATGTATCTGTCAGGCAAAATCTTTTACCTCCTTCAAGCCTTTGCTCAAATATCACTCTCACCAGAAAGGCCTATATAAAATTGCTCACTGTACCTTTTCCATCTTTGACCAAGCCTGGCACTCCCAATTCACCTTACTTGGAAACATGAATTTATTTTTACCATTAGCGTTATCATCAGTTATCATAACATGTAAGTTACTTACTTAGTACCTGTATTGTTTAATGTCTCCATACTCCACAAGGCAGGAATAATTTGTCTTGTTTAGTGCTGTGTCTCATGCTTCTAGAAGAGGTCCCAGCATATAGGGGATTAATATGTGTAAGTAAATGAATGAATCAATTTAAGAATAAATGAAGGAATTACTGAAACCCTAGACTTGTTACTGAACCGAACCAAATTTGGGTCCACTTGCCCACGCACAGTAAAGCCAATCTGCTGACATCAGGTTGTGGTAAAGGAAAGTGCAGCTTTTATTGTAAAGACGCCCATACAAGAGGGATCAGTGGCTCATGCTCTAAAAACCTGAACTCCTGGAAGGGTTTCAGCAAAGCATTTGTAAAGGCCAAGTGAGGGAGGGCGCGGTTGCAGGGTATGTGATTATCTTGTACACAGTCCTCTGGTTGGTTGATGGTGAGGTAACAGAGTGGTGTCACAGGGCTTAACACTCAGTTCTTAGGCTCCAGGAGGCCTGGGGGCTGTGTGTTCATGGCCATCAAGTAAAGTCTTCCATTTGGTGGGGGTTTTCACATCTGTGAAACAACTCAGGAAATGTGCATCAGATCCTGTTATCTGGGTACGTCTGAGAGGAGCTAAAACAGAGGATATGGGGGAGGAGTCTATTCCCAGAAAGGGTCCTGCTTGGTTACAGACTCTCTAAGTGGCACACTGGAAATTTTTATTAGAGATGAAAATGCATATTTATATTTTGATATACTTTTGAAATAATCAAAGTTAACAGAAAAAAGAAAAACATATGTGAACCATATGGACCACAGAACAGTTTTGGAGAGCTGAAAGGAAAATAAATACCAACAAGAATAATTTCTTTCTGTTAACAGGCGGAATGGAAACACAAATGTAGAGAGTGTAAATGAAGTATTCTGTTGCTTTATGCCACTGTATATAATTTAGTTTCTACATTAAAAAAAGATCACATTGTTGCTGTTACCCTTACCAAATAGAACTGTGAATTATATTTCAGAATTTACATACCTGATTTTTAAAATTTTAAGTTTTGTGAACCTTTCAGTTGCAAACTTCCGTGATGTTCAGTAGATAACACACATCCTTCTTTACTTTCTCTAGAGGTTGTGTTTATACAAGAGGCCAACTTTCTAATTAAGATATTTCCCAAAGTGAAAACACCTGAGGTATCGAAAGTCTTTCCAAAAGTCAATAATCAATTCGAGGTGAAATTAGCCTTGAAAAAGCCTTAATTTCGTACCATATTCAAGAAATACTTTCAGCCTCATAGTAAGTCCAGCCCAGCCCATTTTTTCTCTTGAGCGCAGGGAGAGATCAGTACTCCCTCAGCTGAATATCAAGTGAAGTATTTGGAATTTTGGAGTCTAGTTTCATACAAAATCATAATAAAATATCTTTACACAATATGACCATATTCAGATTGGTGAAACGAAAGTGAAAACTGAGGGGAAAGACAGTCCTGTTTTCTATCTCAAGAGATCTCACAAGTGTCTGTTCATTGAGTTGGAAGTACAGATGGAAATGCACATACTTTGAAGAGCCTTTCTCTGTTTCTCTCTGTGTCTCTTTCCCCTCTGCCTCCAGCCCTTAGTATAAAGACTGCAGCACTGAGGTCCCCGTTAAGGCAGGAGAAGCTTGATTCTCTCCATCCCCCAGAGAAGTGTGTGTGGGGTGGGGGGTTGTTCCTGAAGGTGCTGATTTCCCTGCAGCTCTCCCCTTCATAACAGGCCGTGCAGTCAACCTCTCACGGCTTCAGGTAAGGCCCTGCACCTATTGTCTTCTGGGGACAGTGGTATTTTGTAAAAGGGCTGGGGAAAAAAGAAATGCTTGACAACACACAGTTAAAACTTCAGCATTAACAGTGTTTATTCTCTCATAAACACTGGTGGCTGTAATGGACTGAATGTTTGCATGCTCCCAAATTCATGTGTTGAAAACCCTAATCCCTGGTGTGATGGTATTAGGAAGTGAGTCTTTTGAAACTTCATTCGATCATAAGTGTGGATCCCTCATGGTGGGATTAGGGTCGTTCTAAGAAGAGAGCTCAGTTCCCCTCAATCTACTCTCTGCCTTGTGAGGATACAAGAAGGCAGCCATCTGCTAACTAGGGAGCAGGCTCTCACCAGACAGCAGATCTGCCAGCATCTCTATCTTGGACTTCCCAGCCTCAAGAACTGGGACATATATTTTTGCTCTTTAAACCACTCAGTTTACGGTAATTTATCAGAGCAGACCAATCTAACTACAACAGTGGCCATATCAGTCTTTACATTTGATTTAGCAGTGTCCTAGTATCCTTTAAAATGAAAAATATATCAATTCCTCTTCACTTTCCTGCCCAACTTTGGTGAAAAAAATCATAGGTCTAGGGTTCAATCCTTTGGAAGTGCTGGCATAACTGTACAACTCTGTATGTACAAGTTGTGTATTGCAATATGATCCATAGAGTCAGAAAACATTTTAAAGTGAATGTGCATCACATTCACAGGACTAAAAAAATTGCACTATATTATATCATGGTGTACGGTCAGGTCATGGTGTATGGGCAGGGCACTCAAGGTGGCTTCTCTCTTGCTCCCTGTACATCCCCTGCTCATTCAACCAGTACCTGCTTCAGCTACACCTACTCACATGACTGATCTTCCTACATTCTTGCTCCAGGCCCCAGCTAGTGAGTGTTCTTTTCAAAGGGGCAGTGAGGGGTGTGCCCCTCTCCTGGTTTCCCTGGTAACAAATGAGCCAACCTGACATCAGTTCCCCCTATAATTGCTAATCTCCCTCTGCCCCCAGGAGCAGAGACCACCGCCACATCCTGCTCCCAGTCCACTACACACAGTGGGGTGTCACTTGAGGACCTTACTTCAGACCAGTTAGCTCCCTCCCTCCATTAAACCATTGATGTCTCTGTCACTGACTCTGGACTCTTTCTTTGGTCTTGAAGCTGGATGAGTACACGGCTTGTAGGCCTGTGGGGTGCAGCCCAACACATGGAATAACATGCCTTTTTAAAAATAGTGAGTTTCTCCTGAATTTACTGACTGGAAGAGGCTTCCTTGATGATTTAAATAACAAGAGTAAGTTGCAGTGAGTTGTATATATAGTATTATATCTTAAGGTAAATCACAAACAAATAAGCAAAGTCCAAAACTTAAATAATTTTATAACTCTGAAGATGTATTTGGAAGGAAATATATTGAGCTAGTAACACTGTTTATAGAAAGGAGGTGAGAAAGGGCAAATACAGATGGAGAAAGAGGTTAGATTATAACAAAAAAATTGAAAGAGCTCAAAAATATACAGCTCTACAGGTGCTGTTTAAGTTGCAAAATTTTAAATATTTATATACACATGTCTTTATATACATATGAACATAGCATGCCATGTGAGGGTTAGATGACTTAATCTTGTTACTTTCAAACATGATATTTTTTCATTAACTAAAAACTGATGTGCATTTAAAAAAATTTTATTCATTTATTTATTTTTATTGAATTATAGTTCATTTACAATGTTGTGTTAATTTCTTGTGTACAGCATAGTGATTCATTTTTAATTAACACAAGACTGTGCTGATGGAAAAAATAACTTAAACCATATTATATGGTATAATCTTATTTATTTATGTGTATACAATGTATAATTTCTAAGTTTTCTATAGTTTTATTTTTAATTTATATATTAATTAGGTGAATAATGCAAATAAAACAGTGAAATATTATTTCACTAAAATACAAAAAAAGGAAATTTGGAAAATCTCTAAAAATTGAGAGGAATTCTTTTGGGAGTAGCAGTGATTTGATGTTAAAAGAAACCAGTGTGCTATATTTAGTAAAAATGTGATTCAGTTTCAGACAATGACATCTGACCCTCCCTGCATCCATTCTAGTTTTTATATGCCAGTTGGAAGTGGCTCATCATGGAATTTACATGTAAGTGTATGGTTATTGAATCATTCTGCCCTAGGTTTCAATTGCCAGATGAATCTAAGTTGAATTGTGCTTGTGTTGTGGATGAAATGTGCTGTTGTCAAGCCCTCTAACTTGAGAGCAAATTACTGTTTGTGTTAGGAAGATGTATGTAGTGGGTTGTATCTACTTGTCCATATAAGAAGGTAAACTTTATTTCTGCCTTTACAATATCTTACCAGATTGCCTTTGATGTGCAGCACAGTCTAGTTTAGTGCTTGTTCAATAATAAAAGTATTTTATTCTTAAACTACCTTTGTTAGACAATTTCTGGAGTTAGAGAAAGATTTTTTACATTATATTTTCCCCACACTTTGCCTTAACAAAAAAGACAGAGGAAACTAGGCAGCCTTCCTGCTGCTCTGAGCTCCATGCACAGAGATGGCTGAGCTGATGTGCCAATAGAAAGGCAGAAAATAGTCTGAGCTCTTACTGAAGGCCTGGAGAGTGGGTAAGAATACTAAGGTCATTATATCATCATATGACAATTATAAAACTGAGTCGATTCCCAGACAAAATGGGCAAAGGCAGAACTCTCAAGTTAAAACCTGTGACGTGGCTTTCCTAAGTGAAGCCAGCCCCATGTGCACAGTTCCTAATGGTAGTAAGTTAGCACATCTTTGTGAGAAGAAGCAAGTTTAACATTTGAGAAATCTGTGCCCAGGCTAGACCATAGAAGAGTGACTTTACCTCTACTGTGGATAATATACAATTCTCTCAATTGAAACCACTAAATTGCCATATAGATAGATAGATAGGTAGATAGATAGATATAGATGTATATAGATATATATCTATCTATCTGTAAGATACACATATATAACTGTGTAAACACACACAATATTTCACCAGCTTGACATAAATCCTAAGTGTGGAGAATTAGAGGGACCAAAACTAAACTGAAAGCAGGAACCATAGCGGTATCACAGCATAGCAGACTTGCAGCCTGTTTTCCAACTGACCCCTGGACCAGGAACTACCATTTGATGATGGCACAGATTGTAAGACAGGAGATAAAGTTAAGGACTGAAGGATATGAGAGATTTAACAGGCTACTTTTGCATAAAGCTGGGGCCACCAAGGACTACATACTGTGTGTAGAAGTAAACAAGAAATTCTCCCCACCGTGCAAAAGGAGATGGTAAGATTTGTCTGCCTTGAGGTTATTAAAGACAGGATGGAGAGAAAATATCTACTCAGAGAAGTTAGAATCATAAATGAGTGCTACCATGGGTTTGCAGTCCGAATTCACACTAATTTTGTGGAAATCCTCCTGAGAAAAACCTGTAGAGCCTCCAGACAAGAGGCAGTATCAAATGTAAAGTTCTCTAGAGAAAATTAAATTCAATCCCAGCCTTAAATGGAGATAAAATTCCAAGGAGAAGAAATTATTCACAGAAAAATAGTATTTTTGAAAAACATCAGCACAAAGAAAATAATTATAACTGAGAATCATCAGAAACAAGAGAAAACAGGAAGACATTCACAGAGTTCAGATATGGGAATTATGACATGCAAAATAAAAGCATTAATTTGTTTAACAGCTTTGAGTAAATTAAAGAAAAAGTTGAAAATATTTGTGGGGAATAAGAAACGATGTAGAAGGATAAGCTGATACGAAAAAGAACCAAACAGAGTATCTAGCAGTGAAAAATGTAAACAATAAAATAGAAGTTCAGTGGAAGGATTGAACAGTGTTATGAATTGGATTATCATTTCCATTTATTAACCCTGTCTTTCTTGCCTCATTAATGTTGACTTGTCTCCGTGACTCGTCTTGGCTAATGAATGTTAGCAGATGTGATGCAAAAGAAGCTTTAAAGACGTGTGCAAAATCTGGCTTCACACAAGGGAAGCACGTCCTAAATAGTTGTCACTTCTTTCTGAACTCCAGAGTAAATAAAGACAGGTGAAGGAGACCTGAAACTAACCAAAACCTGAGTGCAGCTGACCAGCCAAGTTCAGGCTAAATAACCCAAAACAAAAACATGAAAATTAACAGGCACAGATCCACAAGGATGATACTTAACGCATGTTAGTGCCATAGGTATCCAAAACTAAGAAAAGGATGTGTTAAACAGAAGAGACAAAAGTGATTGTTAAATATATTCATCAAAAGTTAATGCACATAGGTAACTTTTTAAAGTGAATAGATATGAAGAAGGTTGGAGATAGAGAGTGGACACTTATTAGTAAGCATTAAATAATCACAGAGAAAATGTGGCACAGGAATATCTGACGAGTAGGTGATAATTGTCCAGAATATTTGAAAGACAGCAACCTCAGATTCAGGAAGTCCGGTGAATCATAAGACAAATTAAAAGAAACCCACCTACACACAAAATAGTAATTCAATAGAACACCAGAATAAAAGACAAGATCTTTAAAAAAGTCAAAGAGAAGGATAGATCACTTACTAATCAATGAAAATTAGACTGCTTGCTAACCTATCAACAGCAAGGAAATAGTAGAAAGACATTATTAATGTGTTGAGGGAAACTTTCAACCTGCTCTCTTTTAAGAAACAAGCTGAAACAAAAACATTTCTCTCTATATATAAGCACAGAGATGTTACCACAAAGGGTCCTACGCCAAGGAAATTACAAAGAATATATTTTACTTACAAGAAAAAGCAATCAAACAAAAAAAAATCCATGACAAAATCTGAACTGCATGATAAATGAGAAAAAATCGGAAATATTTATATATAAGTATTAATAAACATTTAATATAAGATTAATTGTAATGTTGATTTGACATAGAAAATAAGACTGAAACTAAGACATTAAATTTTTTATTTTATGCCTTATAAATGGTTTAATCAGAGTTAAAAAATTCTAAGATGGATAATGTTCTGATGAGTTAATACCTTGATTAATTTTGGACTTTGTAGACAGTAACTATCCATTATAATGTAGATGGGGTATTTTTAAAACAAATATCATAGAATAATTTCTAAACAGTAGAGTGAGAAAATTGAATGAGGGAATAAAAACAAGACAAAACAATTAAGCCAAAAGAAAAGGATACAGAAAGAAAAAGAGGAATAAATATATGGCAAATATTAGCATAAAAGAAAAATGCAAATATATCAATAATCACAATAAACATATATTACTTTTTCACATTAAAACAAAACTTTTCCTGTTAAAGTCAAACATTTTTCTGAACAGAACCAGTATTTTTATATCTATAGCAGTCAAAATATACCTTAATGACAAAAGCATTATTAGAGATAAATTGGGTCATTCCAGAGGAACCAAAACATGTAAAGTGATTCTTAAACATATACCTCAAAGCAATCTTCAAAACATGAATAACAGATTTTGACCAAAGTAGAATGAGAATTTTGTTAATTTCTGTTATTTTCTTGTTTGAAATTTTAATGTTTTTAAAATTGATAAATCAGATTAAAATGATAAAAGATAACAGTGTATGTTAACTGTGTAATTAACAAACATCATGTAATGAACTTTGCATTCTACAGCTAGAGCATACATGCTTTTCAAAAAACACGTGGATTACTAATGTAAACTAACTTCAAGCCTGACCAGAAATGTAACCTCAAAAAGTTTATGAATTTGTGTTATTTAGTTTTCTGCTTACAATGCAATTACATTAGAAATCAGTTACAAAATATACTGGAAAAACATATTTGATAATATAAGTACATATTCCTAAATAAATATGTCATAGAAGAAATCATGGTGTACACTGCAAAATATTAAAACAAATGATAATGGAAAGCCTGTATAACTTTTGCAGGATACTACTCACTGGTAACTGAGAGATACTTAGTGTTTTATGTATACTTAGAAAAGAAGACAGTGTCAAAATTGATGAGGTGAGTCTCCAATGTGAGAAATTAGCTACAGAACAGAAGTTACTCAATTAGAAGTAAGTAAGTTATAGAGAAGAATGGAAATTGATGGGGAAAAAAAATACAAAACCTAAAGAAAACAGAACTAAGCTTCGATGTAAAAGACCCAAACACCGGAAACTGTTTTCTTTGAAAAGGTTAGCAAAGAAAGCACAACACTGGTAAGAGAACCAAGGAAACAAAACAGAGGGCACAAATAGCCAATGACAAGAACGACGAATGTATTGAGAAGGAGATGTCCCCCTTTACCCATCTTGAGTTCTTAAGGTTGGACTTAAGATGAAATTCACACAAGACAGATCAACCACAACAGCAACAAAACCAAGTTCAGTTTTGTGCATGGCGGCCTCATAAAAATGGAACCTAAGAAGTGGCCAAAGCTGTCACCTTTTATATTCTTCAGACAAAGAAACAATACATTTGTGAGGAATTGATAAGACAAAGAAACTTACGCTTTGGGTGCTTAATTAGTGAAGAATGTAAACAGATTTTGGGTTTGGGGTAGCAAAGTCAAGAAGTTAACAGGTTTGTTTATAGAGGCTTCCTGCCCAAATTTCCTGTCTTCAGTGAAGAAGGTGTCTTTCCGCCTCTAGGTGCAGGGAGTACACCTTACATGAGAGGTTTATTTCCTGCTTTCACGGAGATAGAGAGGAGGGTCAGTGTTTCTCTTGCACTGATCATTTTTTTCTCTTGCACTGATCATTTTGTAAGAAACTTTACCTCAAAATAATCAATATGTCATTGAGGCATATTTTGGAGTAGCCTCCCCTGGGCTTCAACAAATGTCATACAACTACAGGCACTAAAAAGGATTATGAGACTATTATAAATACCTTGCGTTAAGGACAAATAATTAAAATCTTCCAGAAAACAGAAATAGAGGGAATAGGATCCAATTCATTTTATCAATCGAACAAACTCTGACATCCAAATAAAATAAGGACAAAACAAGAAAAAAAAAACTACATTTCTGTTTTATTCACAGCCCTCCTTAGATAAGGAGTTTGATTTTCAGAAAACAAACAAACAAAAAAGTTTAGATCTTGGGAGAACTTGAAAACTAACCTAAATGAGGAGGTCTATATAAAAGGAACTTAGAACATAACATCATAAAACAGAAGCCACATTTTGAGAACAAGCCGGCAGGCAATTTGCAGACCAAAGGTTATCAGATTTCCTCATGTTTCCTAGTAACAGTAGCTATTACAGAAACAAAATCACTGATGATGGGAAATCTTTTTAAAAATGTATCCATAAGGGGTCTCAAACTGGTCATGCTGGTTGAATTGCCTGAATGGTTTTGTGTGATCATCCCAGATTTTTCAAATGTGTGTGTGAATGCTTTTAGACACAGTTAAGTGCTCACCTGTTGAGAGTCAACATCACTCTCTCTCTCTCTCTCTCTCTCTCTATTTATTTATTTATTTATTTAAAAAACATAAGATCCGCCCTCTTAACAAAATATTCTTTGTAGAGGACAGTGTTTTTAACTATAAACACAATGTGTGCAAACCTCTAGAAATTTTTCATCTTGCGTACCTGAAACTTGATATCCATTGAATAGCAACTCCTCATTTCCCTTTTTCCCAGCCCCTGACAACCACAGGTCTACCTTCAGTTTTTATGAGTTGACTACTCTTGAATACCTCATCTAAGTAGAATCATTGAATATTTGTCCTTATCTCACTTAGCATATTTGTGGCTTATTTCATTTAGCATATTGTAAAGTGGTACAGCTGCTGTACGGAACTTCTTCAAAAAATTAAAGATAGAGCTGCCATATGCCATATGACTCAGCATCCCCACTTCTGGGTGTTTTTCTGGAAGAATTAAAATCAAATATTGAAGAGATATTTGCACTGTCATGTTCATAGCAGCCTTATTCACAATAGCCAAGATGTGGAAGCAACCTAAATGTTCACCTATGGATGAATGGATAAAGAAACAGTGACATACACACAAAATGTTTTATTTTTATCTTCTGCCCAGTTTGATTCCCTCTTTCATTATCTGCTTGATATAGGTCATCAATTGAGCTTGCAAACCCTCCCTCCTCACCCTTCTGTTAACCAAACCCGGTGTGCAGGTCACCATATTTTTCTCCAGGTTGATCTTACCACCTGCAAATGTACACAACATTAATATTCATTCACAGAGATTTTTCTCACAGTTTTATTACAAATCTAAGATCATTTTATTTAGAGTATTCTGAATCTTGTCCTCTCTTAATAACCATGAAACAACTTCAGATCTTCAAATAGTCAGCTACAGTTCTAACTTATATATACTGTTTCATAGAATAGCTGTAGTACATTTGTTTTTTAAACACTTCTCTGATAGGCTCCTACTTTGTTTTCTTCTTGAAAACTAGCTCTTTTATTTACTTCTTATTTTCATTCCTTTCTTTTGTCTTTTAAAAACTTACTGAGCACATGGACCCTGTTGGGTTTGACCCCTTCTAGTTCCTTTTCTCTCATTGTTTTTTCATATATGTCCTCTGAAATTTTCCAAATACCATCTTTCAGATCCTCAGCAGTTGCTATTCAACTATTCAGTATTTTATTGTATTTTTTTTCCAGTTGCTAATTTCTGGGAGTCTACTTCTTTACATTGAGTACTTTTTTTCTTTTTTAGAAGTGACATCCTAATTTTGCAGATACTACTTAAATTTTTTATTTATTTTATTGAAGTATAGTCAGTTTACAATATTGTGTTAATTTCTAGTGTACGGCATAGTGATTCAGTCACACATATATATACTTTTTTCATATTCTTTTTCATTATAGGCTATTATAAGATACTGAATATAGTTCCCTGTGCTATACAGTAGAACTTGGTTGTTTATCTATTTTATATATAGTAGTTAGTATTTGCAAGTCCTGAACTCCCATTTTATCTCTCTACCCCACCCCTCACCCCATCACTGCTTTCCCCCTTGGTAACCATAAATAGAACACTAATTAGATTATTTTAAAATACTCACCACAACTGGTTTACTTGCAGGATGCTAAAGATAATGACAAAGTTTATTTAGCTAAGACCTGCCTTTAAAAAGGAAACTCTGTTTTTAGCACCTCCTATTCACCCCACTGGTGAGGAAGGGCTTCTTACTGTGGGGTTGTGTGGTTATAGCATGGCTGGCACATGACACTTCATACTGGACAGATGAGGCTGACAGAAGTCTTTCAGTTACGAATACTCACACACTGGGAGAGGAGGACAGAGCACTCCATTCAGGAATACGTGACAGCTGCACCTGGGACCAGAGTGAACATCCAGGGGCTCTGGGAGGCAGTCACTGTAGTAAGAGGAGGAAGAAGTGGCCCCTGATTGACTTGTTTGAATCATTCCACTGGCTGGCAGGGAACTGCAACATGCTACTCAGGTATAAGCAGGACTGGCCTGGTTCCCTCGACAAGAAGCCAAGTTTGGCTCAGGGACCTCCTCTTGGGGAGCAGAGCAGCGAGAGGAATTGTGATTAGGCCATTCCAGCTTCTCCTGGTTTTATAAGATGTCAAATCAGCACATGATATTGCACCTTAATGTTAGGATTTACACCACCCACTCAAATATAACAGATTAAACACAATGAAAATTTAAAAAAAAGATAACAAAGCCTTGCTAGATATTATTGAAGAAAAATTAAAAAGAAGTCAATAAGGAGCTTCACTTATATATCATAATTTTGTCAGTTGTCTCTCAATAAAGCTGAAATTAAAACATAAATAAAATTAAATAGTAAAAAAAAGATTCTTTGAGGCCTAAGTTAATTAATTTTGTATTTAAAATAAATAAAGGCATTGTAAAAGGAAATGAAGCTTATTTAACTTGAAAGTGATAACAGCTAGAAACCCTATTGAAATGACATTTAAACTCTATTCCCATACATAGTGTTTCTGTAAAATAATATATCAGCTGTGGGCTTATAATAGTTTTATTAATTTTAGTGTGTTAATGTACTTGGAAATATGTATCAATAGAATTAGATTGAGATAGAGATGTAAAAAACATCATTTTTTCTATGTATCTTACTGGTAAGGATGCCCATAATTAACATTTGAAGATTACAGAATGTCTTGTACAGAATTTAAGCAATGCAGGTCACACACACATACACAGGCACAAATTTGCTTATTGAACACTTTCATACAATCATTCAGGAAGTATTTATTGAACAATATGCACTTCACTGGGCCAGTCCCCAAGAGGAATATAGACATACTCTCAATGTGTTCATGATACAAGAGAGGGGACAGATGTGCACTGCAGAAACTAAATAGAACATTTTGATAAGATTGAACATGAGCTAGTGTTGTGGGTGTATGTGTGAAAGTTGGTAATATATATACTGGGAGATATTAATTTGATATTAAAAAATAGACCAATACCTATTCAAGGACTTCTAGAACTAGTGTTTCATATTTGTAATTTGCTATTTAATTTATAATTATTAAAATTATATAGTATTTTCTATATAGAAAACAAACTTATGGTTACCAAAGGGTATAGGAGGGAGGGATAAATTAAGGGTCTAGGATTAATGTATACATATTACTATATAAAAATAGATAAACAACAAGGACGGGGAACTATATTCTGTATCTTGTAATAACTTATCAAGGAAAAGAAACTGAATTTATATGTATATAAAATTGAATCACTTTGCTGTACAACTGAAACTAACACAACATTGTAAATCAACTATACGTCAATAAAAACAAAACAAAACAGAACAAAAAAAGTATAAACAGCAATTAATTTTCAGAAACCTATTTAGAGTAATTCAATTACATGTATCTTGACTGATATTTTACTAAATGACATCTAAACTTACAGAAAGGTAGTCTAACTTTTGTGGAGATCATTGTATATTTTGTTTTGTTTTGTATAAATACACTTCTTTTGTATGTTTTGCTTAGGAATTTTTTTCCCACATTCAAACTATTTTAACTATTTTTCATACCATTATGTGTGTATCTTTCAGTCTTTTTAATTGCTGCATAGTATTTTGTAGTTTTCTGTATTATAATTTATCTAATCCTTTCAAATTTGATGGTCATTTAGGTTGTTTTTATATAGTTATATTTATAAGCAAAGTTAGATGAAAGCTTTTATCTGACTCTATCTGCAGGTATTTCTCTAGGAAAGTAAGTGAAATATGGAATTTTTACTTTAACTGCAATTTTTTAATGGCCTTTTTTTTCCCTTAAATTTTTAGTTTTCTTTAGGATTTATCTTGGTCCTTCTCTTTTTGGCTATTCTTATTGGTGAGTGTTTTCTGACATTGTTTGTCCTTTATATTAGTGAATAAAGAATTCATTTAATTAATTTAGATAGTAGCTTTAAGATGTTCATTTTGAAATTACTTGGCCTAAAATTTATTCTCTGAAGTAGAAGGCTGGATGCAGAGAGATACAAATGAATGGAATTTATAAAATATCAGGCTCTGATTAAAAGAGTTGAATGTGTTGGCCAGAATTTACCTTAATTGCAGGTTTAAAATCAGACCCCAGCTGCTTCCAAGTCTCTGATCTGTTCAAGTCCACCATCCCCCACTGATAAGATTTAGGAGAAGATGTGATGCAGCTTCATGATAAACGTTTTGAGGTTGATGGATGAAGAGACATAAGTCAATAATGCCTACATTTTATAATTTTCCAAGGTGCTAAAAACAGGCTCCCCTCTGAGACTTTTTCTGATTCAGTCCTTTAGGTAAATCTTGGGGCCCTTAAACTCAGCAGGAATATTGTATTTCAAACAATCTTATGAACTCAGTTTTCTGAGAGCTGCATGGTGCTGTTCATTACCACTGAGAAAGGCCACCGCAGTGCGGTAATAAAAAGAGGAAGGCATTTGCCAAATCTAAGTGGCCTCAGATTTATTTTTTGAGCTTCAGAAGCATGGTCAGTGAACCAAATAAAATGATCTGTGGTTTGTCTTTGGGCAGCACAACTGTGCCAGTAAATATGAAACGAAGTTCACAGAAAAAGGGAAGTCTTCTGAATAGTTACTTTGCGGGGATTCTCAGTTTTGGCTGTGCCTTGAAATCATCTGCGAATCTGTTTCAAAAGATTGATTCCCAGGCCTATTTCAGACCATTTGATTCAGAATCCCTAGCAGTAGGTCTAGGTACTGGCGTATTTTATGGTTATCCTGATGATTCTTGTGCATAGCTGGCTTGGGAATCACTATGGATTTGTGGATAAAGAGCAAACTTCTTGACTTGGGAGACTCCAGAAATCTGTATCAAGTAATTATGACTTTTCTCCATGTAAACAAATATTTCTTTTTGAGAAAGTGTTGCCTTTATCGGATTTGGGGTGTGTGTGTGTGTGTGTGTGTGTGTGTGTGTTTGTGTGTGCTCCTGCTCCGCACTTGTTGTGGAGGATTAAAATTATAACAGTAATATTATATTACAACAGTTTTTGCAATTTTCTCATATGCTAGGATCCTGAACCCATATCAAGGTAATTAATTTTTATGAAGATAAGTTTTCTAATCTTGTCCTGGGAAAAAATACTTAGGGAGAGATACTCCTTCCTTAATAACTTTCCTTTTGTGGAGGGGTAAGGTAAGGGCAGACTGGCTTAGTTCATCTCAATAATATTAAAGTAACTCTATAATTAATGTAATAATTAATTAAAATAGCTCTCCAGTTAATCACTACAATTAACGTCATGTAGTACACCTTTCTCTTCTGTAACTCAGAGAAACTACTATGTTTTTGCATATTCAGGGATGTGGCTTTCTATTCTTGGGCTCGTCTCTTTATTATGTAACACTAGCCAACTTACACTTTTTAGTAGCTCGTCAAACTTTCTGGAATTGGAGGAGATACTCCATCCTATATTATTTTACCATTAATGTATGTATTTGTATTTCTAAAGTTTTATTCTAATTTTAATAATTACATTCAATTCAGAAGTTTATGTATCTGGATCTACTATCTTGAAAGGAAGACATTCTTATTTAATTTTGTTTAACTGATTAGAACACATTTATTTACTTTTATTAAATATTTACTAATACAATGTGGTTTTACCTCAAATCCAGAATCAGTGCAGAGATGGACCTATTTGTTTCATTAAGACAAGGAAAACAAATGATTTTAATAATGCAATTTTAATATAAAGTGCCGAAGAATCTAGAAATAAAATATTAGGCTATTTAGAGAGTGGTAAGTATAAATTCAGAATGTGTATATAAAAAAACAAACAAATTGCATTTCTGCACTTCAACAACAGTTAGAAAATAAACACAGAAGACACACAATAGTATAAATGTCTAGGAATAAATTTAAATAAAAGCTAGAAAAAAAATTCATGAAGTAATTATAAAATTCTACTTAAATATAAATAAAATCTTGACTAAATGGAGATAGATCAAAGTCATAGATCTCAATCTTCAAATTTATCTATAGATATAGCATTAACATTCAGCCCCTATAGGAATTTCAGTTGTTTTGAATGACTTGATAATCTGACTTGATTGATATCAAGGAGAAAATGTCAAAAATATCTATTCCGGAAGAAGAAGTGGAAGGGTGTCTAAAATTTATCAAGATTAGTGAAGGTAAAGAAATTAAAATATAGTACTGAGACAGGTTGGAAATTTGAATAGCAGTATACTACTAAGAAGCAGAGGGAAACTGACAAATGTATTTAAATTTGCTTTGAGTCTGTTTTTAGCGTTTATTACCGCATTAAAATCTACTCCAATATTCAGTGATTTAAACAAACATTGACCTTATTTGCTCATGAATCAGCAAGTTGATCTCATTCTTCTGGTTCACAAAGTATGGATGGAGGTACAGGAATGGCTGGAAAATCCAAAATATCCTCACTCAGTGGCTTGAAGTTGATACTGTACAATGGCTAGCATTTCACCTGCAGCAGTCAGTAGAGAGGATGGTTTGCCTTCATTTTAGCCTTTCAGCATAGTCCTTGGGTTTCCTTGCAGTATGCTGGGGAGGCTGGGTTCCAAGAAGGGGTATTCCCAAATGAAGATGGAATCTGCACTCACTTAATGCCCAATTTCAGAATTAAACAGTGTGACATCCCACCTCATTTTGTCATTAGAATAGCTCACAGGACTAGCTAAGATACAAGGGGAGGGAAACTAGACTCCTTCTTTCTGTGGGAGTGGCAAGGTCACAATGCAGGAAAGCTTGTGAAATGGGAGGTACTACTACAGCCAATATGCAAACATTACTTCAAAATCATACTGGCTGTCATCTATCACTGGGGAAATGATGGGCTTTCCAATAAACTGTGGTGGGACAATTGATAATTCCTTAGGGGGGAAACAATGTAAAACTTTAGAGCTTTTGTTCTAAATTAATAATTAGACATTATAATTATTGATGCAAGATAAACCACACGATAGAAGATGTTTGTAACTCATATGACCTAACAAAGGACAGTAACCTGAATATAAACAAAATTACTCAAAATCATTAAGAAATAGAATACAAAAAATAGTTAAAAGAAATTAATAGAAATTTCACAAAAATGAAGAATAAATGGCTTATATAAAAGGATGATCAACCTCAGTCAAGAGAATACAAATCAAAATTATAATGACATCTATTTTTAAATTCATGAGATTGAAAAAAAACAGAAATTAGCATATATTTACCAAGATACATATATATATATACATATATATGTACATATAGATATATTTTATATACACACACACACACATACACACACACACCAAGATATATTTACAAGGAGGGGAGGCTCACTCTAAGTTCATTTTTCTTTGAGGATTTTTTTTTCTTCCAAATGAAAGGATTTATTAGGCACCATGTGATTCCACTCAGAGTTTTGAACAAAGTTGTGAAAGATATGCACTAGATATGATCTTTATTTCAAAGCTTAGTTCTAATGGCATTTATAGTTCAAAGGCTTTCTGACTTGTATCTCTTCTTAGTTGCTTATTCCAAACATACACATCTTTGAATCACTGGACCTTCTTTATTCCCTTTCATTTCATCATTCACACCAGCCAGTTCCTTTCCTCGCTCATTCCTTTCTGGTAAAATGTTGTCAAGTGTTGCCAATGAAATCAATGCATACCATACCACTAAAATTCTGCTTTCCAAGCCCTCTTGCTAATGCTAGATATTCATGTGTGTATCATCTGTCTTTTGAATCATTTTCATCAAATATTTTACCACTGTGTTATATGGATTTTCTTCTTTCCAGCTTCCAACCACTCTTCTTGCATTGCCCATTTGTATGATTCTATATACACACACACACAATGTGTGGTAAAAATATGTAAGTGACAAAAATTTTAAAGAAAAGTAGGACAATAAGTAATAAAAATAGGGAATGGTTATTTCTATGGGGAGAGGAAAGGTGGTGCCAATATGAAAAGCAGTATGTTTCTAAGATATGTGATACGGTTTGTCACCTAGTTGCTAAGTACATGAATTTATAATCTTAAACTGTTTTTTTAAACTTAGCAGATGTACTTTCACACACTTCTTTGGGATATATGCTATACCTCTTTTGCAGTTTACAAATACTAGGTGCCCTGATTAGACAGAGCAGGCCACTAACTCTGCTTAGAGAGGCTGACTTTAAGAAAGATTATTGAGGTCTGGATACATCACATATAAGGTAACTATTTGGGAAAGATCCCTACTGGAGGAGAATAGAAAGTTAAACACTATTTGCAGAATATCAAAGCAAATTAAAGAATCTTTGGAGAAATTCAGGCGGTTAGTGAGCATTGGGTCTAAAAGTGAATTTAACAAATTAGGAAATAGAAAACATTTTGCTAGGAAAATATGAAGTCGCTTCAGAATTTTAGTTTTTATTTTTATGAAATTAAGACCATGACCGGCGGATGACATGAGATGCTGAGGGCAGTATTAAAAGAAGAATACTTTATGTGATATAATAATAGAAAAACTTTTGGCCTTTGTCCCAGGGCCCTGGTGTAAACTCCTAAAACCCTTGGAATTTCCTGAGTGATGGGAGTGTCTTTTGTTACTCCTAAGGAGCCCCTTTTTCAGCAACTCTGAATTTTTGCTAATAAAGGGACTTAAAACTGGGCTCCTAGGTAGCTCAGAATTGGGGCTGGTCACCAGAAATATCAAGTAATTAAAAGTTGAAACTGCCAGCCCCAGGCAGGGATTTCTGGGAAAGGGGGCAGGGCTGTAGATTAAGCTCTATAAAAACTCTTGAACAGTAGTAGTTGACAAGCTTCCAGGTTGGTGAACGCATACACATGCTGGGAGGGTGGTGCACCCCGCCTCCTCGGGTACAAAGGCTTCTACACTTGGGACCTTCCGGACCTTTCTCCGTGTACCTCCTCTGGCCCTTCACTTGTCTCCTTTATCATATACTTCATAATGAACTGGTAAACATGAGGAAATGTTTCTCTGAGCTCTGTGAACTGCTGCAACAAATTAATGGAAACTGAGCAAGGGGATGTGAGGATGTGAGGATCTAAATTCATAGTCAGTCGTCAGACACACGGGACTTGTGACTGGCATCTGGAGTAGGGGCAGTCTTGTGAAACTGAGCACTTAACTGATGCTATCTGCTGCTGTCTTCAGACAGATAGTGTCAGAATTGAGTTAACTTTGTAGGACACGGTGAGTCAGTATCCACTGAGAATTGGAGAATTGCTTGGTTATGTTGGAAAATACACATTAAAATTATATTGTACTTAACACTGCAATTAGCTTATCATGCACACAGGTTTAATCTGTGTACAGAAAACAAAGACAGAGATCTTATATGTGATATAGTATTTTTGTTGTTCAGAGCATCAAATTTTCATCTAACATATAATAGACGTTCATATGAAAAAGAAGCAGCTTTGATTTTTAATTATCATTTATTACTCAATTTTGTTTTTGTTAAGTGGAAGAGTTTTGTAAATGCAGTGAATGTTTACTGATATGAAATAATTCATGCGTCCGTAAAAATAAGCCTATAATATTTGGTTAAACCAGTTAAAGTGTTGGTGTGAGGGTGTGCTTCTTGAACAAGCACTACAGCTATTCTGCAAGAGAGAGTGAGGAAAGCTGGGAATATAAATATAATGCTAAAAATATTTCAAGAGCAGGTAAGTCAGAAACTCTAAATCTATAATTCATCCCATGAAAAAATAATTCTTCTCAGAACTAAGAGTAAAAATTTGTTCTGTCAAAATCAGTTCTTGTATTCAAAGTACAACAACAGCTGTGCTAAGTGGTATCAAATATATAATGTTTCCTTTATTTCCTTTACATTGTGATCTCTGAAGATTTGGAAAGATTTCTTGCTTTGGTATATAGAACAAATAGTGAGACAAACAGACATTCAGGCATAAGAAACAAAATGAATTAGTTCTCCTTTATCCATTATGGTCTTAGTCACATGAGGCAATTGAAATTCTTTTCACTGGTGCAGACCGATACCAGAGGAGCCATCAGCGGCGGAGTGGTGCTGAAAGAGCCAAAGTTAGAGAGACAGGCAATGCCAAATGCTGATGAGGATGTGGGACAACTGGAAGTGCCAGATACAGCTAGTGGGAGCACAAAGTAGAATGATTACTTTGAAAAACTGTTTGGCATTATCTAGTAAAGCTGAACATGCACATTTTTGAGGTATACTTAGAAATGTTCCTTTTCAGGTTACATACATACACTCAACATAAATGCAGGTATGTTGCACACCTATTCACACGTACATTCATATACACATACAGTAATGTTGGTAGCAGCGTTAATCATTGTGGCCTCAAACTGGAAACAACCCAAATGTCTATTATTAAGCAAATGAATAAATTAATAATGCCAGGTTCATAAAATGGAATAATGCACTGGATGTCAGTAAATCACCCATAGCTTGACAGAAAAAAAAAAAAGGATGTGACCTACCAAAGCAATGCTGGGCAATAGAAGAGAAGCCCAGAAAAGAAAACACATAGCATATATTATATATCATTCCATTTAGTTCAAAAGCAAAACCATTCTAAGTTTTCAGTGATCAGGACAGTAGGTAACTTTGGGAAAAGGAGAGATTAGGATTGGAGGCAGGGCAAGTGGGCTTCTATTTCTTGATTTAGATATTAATTACATGGGCAAATCACTTTGTGATATTTCATGAAACTAAACCTTATGATGAATGTACCTTTTATATGTTATTCTTCAATAAACAGTTCGCTGTTTTTAATGTCAGCACTATAGAAATCATTATGGCATCATTTCCTGATCATTTGGATTAATGCCTTAACTCTAACTCTCTGTCTCGTATAACTGATGTCACTGGATGTGCAGAAGTGTTTCTAAATGGTTTTCCTAAAATCCAATGAGGAGGAGATAGGTAAGTATCAACAAGCAGGATGTTATATGGCACGGGTCTTCAAAATTCTTCAGACATTGCTTTAAATATTCTACAACTTAGTCAGCTATGTTACCTTTGGTAGAGGTAATGTATTCCTTAATGTATTAATTAATTAATTCAGCCACTTTCATATAAGCAATTGCTTTATAGAAAACTAATGTAAAGAGGAATAAAGCACAGACCAACCTTTCAAGAAACTCATGAAACTCACAATTTGGAATTGATATTTAAAGATACCATTATAGTATATTGTGGTAAAGTAATGAGGAAGAATACAATATGTTTTGTAGGATAATTAAAAAACACTCTAGGAGACCTTTGGGATGAAATGCCAACAAAGGAGGAGTTAGAAGAATTCTAGACTTAAAAGACACCACTGAAAGGCAGTGAGGACAGAGAACTCTGAGACCTTCAGGTTACTGGAGTGAAAAGAATGGGGCAGGGAACAAATGAAAGGCTGCTGAATGAGGTGGGGGCCAGGATTGTGAATGAATGTTCGTCATTAGGGCTGCCACACAAAACACCACAGATTAAGTGGCTTAAACAACAAACTTTTTTTTTTCTCTCTTAATTTGGGAGGTTAGGAAGTCCAGATCAGGGTCAGGCAAAGTAGGTTTCAGTCTGAATCCTCTTCTCTTGGCTTGCAGCCAACTGCCTTCTCCCTCTGCACTCCCATGATCTCTCCTGTGTATGTGTACGTGGGGGAGGTGGGGGAGAGAAGGAGAGAAAATGAGGTTGGCAGGGGCAGCTCAAACTTTCATGCATCTCTTCTTATGGGCACTAATGCTATTGGATCAGGGCCTCTCCCTTATGACCTCATTTAAACTTAATTACCTTCTTACAGGCTCTGTTTTCAAATATAGTCATATCAGGGGGTTAGAATTTCAACATATGAATTTGGAGAGGGGCACAAGTCAGTCCATAGCAATGTACAATTTTAATAAATTTATTTTAAATTAAATTTAAATAAAATCTACAAAACTCTTACAATGGAGGCTGTATTTATATATTTATCTAATCTAACTCTCTAATTGCTAAGAGAGATGCCATGTTCCTGACAGAAGCTTTAATAATTTAAACATGTCATTTCTTCCTAAATTGAGCGATAAATTACATGTACTTTTAACAAAAATTTCAAAGGGAAAATTTTAAAATAAGATATTTAGAAAACCTTTAATGGTAGCCAGTAAAATTTTGAAACAGAACAGCTTATTCTTTCATACATCAAATGTACCTTAAAATTATAATAATTAAAACTGAGATATTCATGAAGAGATTAGTGAACCAGAAAGAGGAAATAGAAATAGAATCATGTATATAAAATCTCACAACATACAAAATAAATTTCCAGTGAGTTAAATAACTAAAAGGGTATGTGTTTACATATTTTATTTCATACACACACACTAGTGATATGTGTATTTGTATGTTTGCTTGTGTATATGATTTAAAAATATCTTGCAGTGAAGAACACCTTCCTATACGAAAATTTTAAGAAGTGATAATACAAGAAAAAAGCAATTCATTTAAAATCAAGGCAATGCAGATAGAATGGAAATAGAAATGCAACAACTTCTGAAAGCCAAGCAAAAAATGGAAAAAAAAAAAACCTCACATCATAAAAAGTAACACAGATAAAGAAGACAATAGGATAAAAGCCTTGCAATATATATATATCACAAAGTATGCAAATATAAGTCATTATGCAAATTGAAAAGAAAAATAACACTAAGTAGAAAAATGGTCATTTCATAAAAAAAAAGCGTATAAAATTTTCAGTTACATTTTAAGCAAGACAGTGAAAATTAGTTCAGTGAAATATTGTTGACACCTTACAGTGTGCAGTGAGCATTGTCGTTACACTTGTATTCTCCTCCTGGGTTGATGAGAATATAAAATGGTGAATCCTTTAGGAGAGTGATTTCATATCACTTAACAGAAGTTAATTGTACAATACTTTTAACTTTGTATCTAAGACTATTCTACAGATTTTAAACACAAATGAATGGAGATGATATACAAGGATTCTCAAGTAACCTCTGTATTTTAAAAAAATTGCAAGTTTCCTGTAAATCTCAAAAACAGGAAGTTTTGATGGTACACTGATGAACTAGTAAATACTTTTTAAAAAGAAGAAAGTACCTAAATATATGCCATATAAGTAGTATTGCTGAAAAATATGTACAGGGAAATTACATCCAGGTAAAACGAATATGCACTAAAGAAGTATGAAAGAAATAGAGACAAGGAGAAGGTTTGAGAGCATTTGGGGTACTAAATATTGCAGAACCTGATTGTTTGCATGCAAGGCGTGAGGTAGAGGGTGTACAAATGGTCATTTTTAGATTTCTAGTTTGAATAGCCGGATGCATAATATATAGAAAGAATGCAAGAGGGAGATAGATGATAACTAATGGCTGACATTTATTTTGCTCTTACCAAGTATCAGTGACTGTTCTATGTATTATCTCATTTAAACCTCACACAAAGCATCTGAAATCGGTACTCCTGGAATCTCTGTCTTACAGCTGTGAGACTGAGGCACGGACAGTTTAAGAAACACCAAAGTCACACAGCAGTACAGCCAGCATGCAGCCGAGGTGGTCTAACTCCAGGAGCTAGTCTTTGAACTGGTAGCTAAGTTGCTGCAGATTCAGCTTTGATTATGTTGAGTTGAAGGTGCCTGTGTGATGCAGAGGTGAGGGGAGGAGAAAAGAAGGGAAGGAGGCTAATACCTTTGCTGCTTCAGGTGAGCTCGACATTTTTCTAAGATAGTCATGAGGGGAGTGGATGGTGGGCAAAGAGCTAGGTTAAATAAAATACACATGGAATGTATTGGACAATATGAAGTGAATACAGAAGGATCCCAAGAACAAAAACTATAGTCAGCTTCGGAACTGGAAATTTTGAATATGATTATTTTACTCTTTAGGGCAACAAAAGAGTGACCCTGGTCTTCATTTCTTTATTGGAATACTTTTATTTTTATGCCTTTGTGTGTCATCTTTCTCTCATTTGTGTGAAGAGAAATGAATATGACTGGTCTATACACCCTCCACCCTCCTTTTTTGTAAAGAAATAAATGGAGTGGAAGAAAAGTAATGAAGACACTTGGAATTTTTTTTTTTTACCATATTCTACTTTTTGTCTAGAAAATATTTTTCCCATGACTAACTTTAAATTGACCTTCGCCTGACATGATCCAGCAGTTACAATATCAACTAAAATGTCCTCACTCTGTCCCCAGTGGAAGGTCATGTATGGCCACATCATGTGTTGCTTCCCAGTTGCAAAATAATATTATCTCTAACTGTTTTCCCTCCTGTGGCCCTCAACAACAGATCAGGTGCTTTTTCTCATTATCCTGCAAACTCTGAGCTAAATGAGGAAAGAATTATCACCCCAAAGCTACGGATAAACCATTTTGGACAAGAGAACACAGTATGATTATATGGTTATGAAAAGTTAAGGGAAGAATTTCTGGAATCAGATTGCCTGCTTTTAATTTCCAACCTTATCATTTACTAGTGGTTTAACGGTGTGTGTCTGTTATTTCACACCTTCATGCTTCGTTTCTTCATTAACAGAGTCCATAAGAGCTAACTTTATTCCATGTGCTTGTAATGTAGCTATGAGTCTTCAAAGAACTATATATGCGTTAACTCATTTAATTATTCAGATATCTCATGTGGGAGATCATATTTGTATCCTAACTGTTAAGCTGAGGAAGATAGTGACAGAAAGGCAAGGTGACTTTTCAAAGTCATAGAACTAAAACTTGGTAGGGCCAGGAAGAGATCTCTGGAACAGCATCTTGCCCAAACATCAGATCAGAGAACTGTCTGAAACCTGCAAGGAAGAATGTTCTAGTTTAACAAATCTGACTGCTTAGTGAGTTGTTTATAAGGAGGGCTGACCTGATCTCAGGGAAGGGAGCCCAGGAGAGGGGCTTTGTAGCTATGAGTGCTCACTTAATTATAATTGTCTTCAGAACTTTTTGTTACCTAAGGGACTGAGATGCTCTGCTTCATTTGGTTAAAAATAAGCACAGGTGTGTGTCTGCTAAACCTAAGTATGTGTTTATGTTTTGTTTCAGCTAAATTTTTCCTTCTTGGACATTCCATGAACTCTATTATCAATTCCAATTGTGTTTTGTTTTGTTTTCCTGGTCAGATCTGCCCATGAGTCACTCTCCAGCTTGGCTGCTTTGCCGGTAACCGTTCTAGGATGACCAAAATGGAAAGCTTAATTGCTCAGCAACCACTGGCCTCCCCCAGGCCACTTCTTGCCTGAGGGCATCGGTGGCTTACAGTGTTCTGTGGGAGTGGGGCTGCGGGGACTTTTCTTCCATAGTATGTTTTAGCTTATCTCCCCGTGTCCCCTGTCACCTAGCAACACTAATTAGGCTTTACAAAGGGATATACCTACAGGAAGCTTCCACACAGTTTGCGCATTAGAAAAATCCAGGTAGCTGTCTTTGTGCAGTTGCTAAGGTCCTCTTATATGTCCGTATTTAATTTTTCAGGATGACCCTCCTTGGCAATCAGTAGACCTTATAAATACAGATCAAACAATAAGACACCCAGTGATTCAGAGTGGGAATTGATTGATTTCTGGCAAAGCATCACTTGAAGCCAAAATATTTTTTATTTTTCTCCAGTAGGGTATGAACTCCACATTCTCATTTCTGTTTTAAACTTCCAAACCTTAGAATAGATTTTACTTCTTTTCTTATGGATTAAGCTACAATTGCATTTGCCTCCTCTAAAGTATCAACTTCATGTGACACAAGGTCTGTGCCCCTAAAAATCTCAGGGGACAGGTTAATTAGTTGATTTGTACTTTGTTACTTGTTAGTGATAGATTCATGCCCTAGGACTGGGGAAACCTCACTCTGCTCTGTGTAGTCTCACTTCCAAGTGTTTGACGCTTACAGCTAAATTCTCTCTCCATAGTGATTGTTACCTGCAAAAGACAAAAGCCAGCTGAAACATAAAAAGGGATTTCATAGGTTTACCTCTTTGTAGCCAAAGAATGTATATCCCCCAGCCCTATTAAATGACCCAATCTAAGGACTGGTAATTCAGGAACCGAGCTGACTCTCTGTCTCTTGATGTAGCATGGGCTCATGGTTCTGTCTGACTCTTATGTCCAAATTGCCTATGTCACAGAAACAAATTCTTGGATGATGTCTCATTTGCAAGGACTGTGTCAGCTGTTTATCCTTTACCAAACCACCTGTGGCTAAAAGGCAGAGCTATTTGTATTTAGATGGAAGCCACATCCTTCGCTTCAGCAGATGCCTCAGGTGATTGCAGAGTTCTCAGAGAAAGCGGGGTGAGCTAGACGGGTGTCCTCAAATTTTATCAGTCATTCAGTATGTGAAAGACAATGTGACCAAAAAATGTGGGGAGAGTATATAAAGTATTACTACTATAACACACTTGAGGACACAACAAATTGAAATTCGCAAAAGAGGATGACCCCAGGCAGAGAGAAGATGAAGAATGGTCTGTGGGTATATAATCCAGTTGTTAAGTATATCAATAGAGTGGTTGGGATCAGATAGCAGATTTAGGGTGGAATTTCAGTTCCTCTGGTCACTCTGGACACCGGCTGTTTGACTCTGTGAAAATTCTTTAACTTCTCTAAGCCTCGATTTCCTCTCTTGATAGAATATAGAGACCATTTTTAGAATAAAAGCAAATTTCCTTAATAAAAATTTGTTAGATTAAATGACAACAATGTATGTAACCTGTAACAAGGTGTCAGAAAAGTTTAGCTAAATAAATACAAAAAAAAAAAGCTGTGTAATGACTTACAAAGTTAACATAGCAGAGGTATGCAGGGTGATGAGCAATAGAGATATTGAAGAAGATGGAGTGAAAAATATCATTTGTACTTGGCAATCGTAACTCCCATTATCAGAAAGATTATTGATTAAGGTGGCTGTTGAAAGAGAGAGTAGGAAGGGAGGATGCAGATGGAGAATGTCATAGTCTTATTGGGTCATATTACTGATGATTAGAGAGAGAGAGTAGGATACAAAAAAGAGAAGTCAGCATATGTAGACAGTACTTCACTACCACTTACGGGATTAAGGAAGTATTATTTATGGTGTTTGACCTAAAAGGAAACTCCATAAACAATATTTTCAACTATTCTCCGACTTTGAAGACAGGGATTCTTTTCTTTTGTGCTTTCTTTTTTCATTTTTATTATTATTATTATTTTTTACAATTTGATGTATTTTGATAGATGCATACACTCATGAAACCACCACAATCAAGAGAGCTAATGCTTCCATCACTCCCCAAGAGGTACAGTTCTCAAATTCCCAATTTATCCCTTGCCACCCCCCCTTTAACCCCTGGTAAGCATAAGTTTGTTCTCTATGTCTATGAGTCTGTTTCTGTTTTGTAGATTAGTTCATTTGTGTCTTTTCTTTTTTTTTTTTAACATTCCACATGTAAGTGATATCATATGACATTTTTCTTTCTCTTTCTGGCTTACTTCCCTTAGAATGACCATCTCTAGGTTCTTAAGGCACAGAAAGGCATAACCAGGGGCCCCTGAATAAGAATCCTGAGGACAGCCTGCCAACTATGAGGGCAAGATCTGTGTCCCCTTGATGCCCAGCATGGTGTGATACATAATTCATGATTTAAAAGGAAAGAATTCTTTTGCTTTCCTTCCCTTTATTTATTCAACAAATATTCCTTTAACATTGACTGAGTGTCTAGGGGTTTGTTAGGTGAAATATACAGAAAGATAAGTAGGATGCAGAATTTCCTCCTACACATATCCTTCTAGTGGCTTCTGTATGTTTTGAAATGCTGTTACCTGGTGTTCACAAGAACTAAGGGAAGGATTGATTTTGTGTAAAACAATCAATAAAATCCTTCCTGGGGGAAATGACATGGTAAGTGAGTCTTAGAATTTGATTGGAAATTTATGAAAGGGAAAGGCAAAGAAGATGATTCCAGTTAGAGGTAACCACATAAACAAGTTAAAAGATGAAAAAAGAAATTTATTCATTTGAACTATGCTCCCATGTGATTATTTATAAACCATAAGATATTTTCAGATTATTTGTTATATTGGGAATGTATTTTATACATTTATATTTTCCCCATAGTGATGGAATGTTGAATCAATATGGTGTAAACATACAAGTATTCTATCTAACTGTACTCCCTATTTGGTTATAAGACTCAATGAAAACTAAGGCTTTTGGGAAAAATAATTCCTGTAGATTGCATAAGATGTATTTGATGGCTTAACATGCTATATTAAACTACTAGTCTTTTGTAATGTGAAATAGAAATTTTAAGACAAATCATCAATAATAACCAGTAGAATACTAATTTTAACAGACTTGTTATGCATGGTTCTTTATCCCTACACACACACACACACACACACACTCACTCACTCACTCACTCACTTACTAACAGACACTCTTTATAAACATCAAGGGACTATAGAGTGACATAATCTAGGTTAAAGGATGAAACGAGATTTGATTTTGAGACCATAAATATAAATATTTTAATCCATTCTTGTCTGATCTTATAAGGTTCCTACATTATTAGATGCCTAGCCCTGATAATGACATGGAAATTGTCACTTGTTTGTGATTTTTAAGTGAAAAAAGTTATCTATCACTAAAAATTTATGGAAAACTACTAAAATATTAACCATCTTGTATAACAAAACAAAATTGGAATATGAGTGAGGAGACATGGGTTTCACCCAGATTGGAAGCTTTATTTCCATGTGATGTTAGAAAACTTAATTGCTTTATTTATGAATAGAGAAGACACTCAAATGTTCTTTGATGTCAGAGACCTTGTTTGAGAATCTAATGAAAGCTAAAGACTTTGTTCCTTTGCATAGCCCTCGTCTTCTCTTTACATGTTTTTCCAACATATTTTTAGCATTCAGGATGCAAGCATTACCAAGTCAATAATTTTCAGGCACAGAAAGGCCTGTCCCAAATTGGTGATCTGACTACACTGAACATGTTTTCTTTGAATTTTGACTATCTTTGGTAGATGCTGGTGGGGTGAAGGCGGGGTGGGACTGGAGTCTTAAGAGTGAACAATGAATGATTCAGTAGTTCCCTGAGATATATAGAATTTCACTCTTTTTCAGGAAGCAATAGCTTTAAATATTTCTATTGTTTGTAGATCAATTCAGTTAAATTATTTTAGCCAACATATATTGTATGACTTTCAGGCTGTTTTTTTTCTCTCTCAACACTTTAAATATTTCACCTCACTTTCTTCTTGCTTGTGTAGTTTCTGAGAAGTCACATGTAATCCTTATCTTTCTTCCTCTATAGGTAAGACTCCTCCCCACCCCTCGGCTTCTTTCAGGATTTGTCTTTGAGTTTCTGTAGTTTGAAAATGATATGCCTAGGTGTACTTTTTTTTTGGCATTCATCCTTTTGGTGTTCTCTGAGCTTCCTGAATCTGTGGTTTGGTGTCTGATGTTAATTTGGGGGGAATTTTCAGTCCTTATTATTTCAAATATTTCTTCTCTTCCTTTCTCCCTTCTCTTTCTGTGTGTGTGTTATACCTTTTACAGTTGCCCCTCATTCCTTGGATAGTCTATTCTTTTTCTTTTCAGTCTTTGTTCCCTTTGCTTTTCAGTTTTGGAGATTTGTGCTGACATAGCCTAAAGCTCAGAGATTCTTTCCTCAGCCATGTCCAGTCAACTGATAAGCCCATCAAAGATATTTTTAATTTCTGTTACAGTGTGTTTGTGTATTCTTTTTTTTATCTCTAGCATTTTGTTTTGGTTCTTTCTTAGGTTTTTCTTTTCTTTACTTATTACACTATCCATCTGTTCTTGCATACTATCTACTTATTAGAGCTCTTAGCATATTTAATCATAGTTGTTTAAAATTCCTGGTCTGATAACTTCAACATCTCTGCCATGTGTGGTTCTGATGCTCTCTCTCTTCGAATTGTGGCTTTTGCCTTTTAGCGCGCTTTGTAATTTTTTTTCTTAATAGCCAGACATGATTGACTAAGTTAAAAAGAACTGCTTTAAGTAGGCCTTTAGTGACAATGGTGAGGTGTGTGGGGAGGTGAAGCCTTGATAGCCGGTGATTCCTTCTCAGTCTTTTGGAGACCATATGCCTCTGGACTGTGAACTTCACAAGTGTTTCCCAGTCTTTTCTCCCCACTGGAGTGAAACAGGATGGCTAGGATGAGCTGGAGCTGGATATTCCCCTTCTCCAGGTCACTTAGGCTCAGATAATTCCTTAGCACGTTAGCCTTTGGTTAACTAGTTTCCCCTGAAGGCGGGTCTGGTTAAAAAGAACCTAGTGCTCCGGCTTGTTTGAAAGTGGTTCCTTTACCTTCCCCTGTTAGAAACATGAGGGCATTTTTCTCAGATGTTTCCTGTGGGAACCTGGCTGAACTCCTGGAGGTAAATGTAACAGTATTGTGGGGACCCCTATGACTGAATCTCCTTGGAGTTTTTAACTTTCAGAATTATCCACACTGAGCCTTGAGAACGTCATGGATTACAGGGCAGGCTTTCCTTCTCCTGCGCTGGCTCCCTGGTGGAATCTGCTCGGGTGTCTCTCCTCAAGGAAGCCGTAATTTCCTGCGTTTGCTTACTGGTCTCTGCATCCTGGGGGCAGAAGTTTGTTCTGTGTGCCCCTCTCTTATGTATCCAAGAAGAGCCGTAGATTTTTGAGTCTGTTCAGCTTTTCACTTGTTAGGATGGAGTGGTGACTTTGAAGCTTCTTTGAAGAACTGGAAACCAGAAGTTTGCTTGTACAACTTCTATGCCCTGGAGACTTCTCTGTGTTCTAGAGATGAAACAGTGAGTGAATGCAGCTGGGTTGAGGTCTTCTGAGCCATAAAGGACAAGGTTAGGATGGGTGCAATAGAAGTGCTTCTGTGGATGCGACAGATACCAGCTTCTCTCCCCACCGCCTGCAAATAATTCTAGATATTCTTGAAACTATTGCAAAACACTTGAACATAGCATACTGAAATACAGAAAACTGCTGGAGGGCTGGGCTGAGATCAAGATTCTTGTGTCATTCATTGCTGCTCCTTACTGAATATGTGACTTTGGGCAGAACTCTTAGCCTCTCCGAGCCTCACTTTGTCCCTGGGGAACCCTAGAATTGTGATATTGTTCCTTGTGCCTGTTTAAGGATCAAATAAAATAACCTGAGTAAAAGCACTTTGAAATCTGAAAGGACCTAAAAAAATGTAAGCTATGACAGTATGTTCTAGAAATTGTTTCATAAATGATATTAACATTTTTAAATAACCCTCTGATTAAACAAAACCCAGCACTTAATCCTGGATATTTCAATGTAATATCCAGAGATATGCTTTGGTTTACACATATGCAGAGCTTTGCAGCTGTTCAAATATACAGACATACCTCTAACAAGTGAAACTGACTAAAGGCAGGGATTTTTATAGGTACCAAGTTTATTCAAGGACAGATCATTAAGAAGACTCTTCTCATGTGATGATTGGCCAGTGATATTCTCACATTCTGCAGTCACTCCTGGTTCTGAAATCGTTTTCATGTTGTGCCACTTTGTCCTCACTTTTCTGCAAAAATCCCTTCTGACGGAACGACATCAAAGGAAACCATGTTGTTTCCTTAAGCATAAAGGACAGAACTGTGGCTGGCCAGCCTTTACAAGTGCCAACAGCATTTCTTTCTAAAGCATCTGCTGTTACACATCAGCCTCTGCTGGCAAAGGACACAGACAATGACAGCAATTTTTTTTTATTATTATTCCTTTCCAGTATGTGAAAGCAGGGTAATGAATTTTATACAGACAGCATTAATTTATGGCATGCAGACAAGCACTTGCATCCTTAACCTCCAGACTCATGAATCGTAAATATCACTGTAGAAGGTAAGAGAACAAGTAGCTGCTATGGAAAGTAATTGACAGGCAAGACCACAAAAAGGACTCAGTTCCGAAGGTATTCACAATCACAGAACACTGGATGTGAAGCAGAAAATGAGATATGCACTCAAAAAAAGAAAACTAGTTACAACAGACTCGCTCATCAGTTTTATTTTTATCAGATACTTCCATCCGTTTTTTTTTTCCTGTCATTTCTCTAATCACATTTGATTTATGAAAATAAAATCTGATTTTTAAGAATTCCACATTCTGTTTATATGTAGGTCAACTAGGCAGATCTTACCCCCTATCCCTCTATAAAATGTATGCAATTACATGCTTCCTTTGGTTCTTGTCCTGAAGCCCTGGTGATCACCTGTGAACATCCTGCAGTTTTATCCTCAGAAATGTTCAAGTTTTCAATACCAGTCTTTGTCACAGGGCTGTGTTTTCTTCCACGCACAATGCTTTATGCAGATAATATTGTATTTATCTCACAAACTTTCTGAGTTAAAATTATCCCTCAAATCCAAGTGCTAGCCATTCACTAGGTCTCAAATCTTTTATCCATCTGCTCCAGCCTTTATCACCACTCTCTTTGGGGAGCTCAGACCTCCTGCTCACACATGGAATTAGATGTCGCTTCATCAAAGCCCTGCTTGCCTCCTTGGTTCTTTTTATTATGTCTTAATTCTTCTGTCAGTTTTCCTCCGAAGATAACCTTATGCTTTGTGAATTCTCAAGTCTTTCCTCTTCTATCTCTTCTGTCTTCCTGATTTCATGACCTTCTCTTTTCAGATCTCCTTCCGGTCACTTTAAACAATGGAATGTTAGAAAAGGTAAATAGTTCCTTCATTTCCACAGACAGAGACAAGGATTGATTTGTCCTTTGAAAACAGAAAATGTCATATTCATTTCTTTTGTTTTTACTTGAATTTTGAAGCAGGAAGGAAATTCCTGTTGTAAAAATTTCCACATTGTTAGTGTTGCTATTACTGCCATTATTGATAAATGTGAATCTGTGGACAGACCCACCAACTTACGCTATGGTTGCTTTTTCTTTAGTTGAACACACTATAAAGAATTGCAGGTGTCCTAGTGATTGTAATTTATAGTTGCAAAAAAAAAAAAGTAAATAAATAAATGTTAGATTGAAGACAAAAACAGATCCACGTTTATCATTAGTGGCAGTAATAGATTTCTTTTAGTGATGCTGACAGAAAAGAAATGAAGAAATGAGGAGATGCCCTTGTGCTGCTTCTCATAAGCAGCCCTAGTGTCTGGGAAAGTCTTGTTACAGTTTCAAGGCTGAACTCACAGAATTTTTATCCTCAGAAAGTCTTCTGGGCTGTTTGTCATGTTGCTCTGAGATCTTCTTGAGATGATACAGTCTCTTCACTGTTTTTCTGATTGTTATAGTTTTATGCTATCTTCCTTTTAACTTTTCTGTGACATGGAAAATTATATATATATATATATATATATATATATACACACACATTACTTTTGAATATGTCTATCTGCTAAAGAAGGGCTTAAAGCTTTCTCTTTATGTGATAGACCCCCCCCACTCCACCGCGACAGCCATTGGCAGAATATTCACCCTCAATTCTTACAGATGTCCTATCTCGTTTTCTCAAACTTATCGACATAAAACCTTTTATTTCCTTGTGTTTGACATTGTACAAGCCTTATAGCTAATTCCGTACTTCCAGAACAAGACAATGAATCTTCCTCACGTTGCCTTTTGGATTAAAACAAATTTAGAATGAACCCTGGGGACTTAAAAGATGATGTGGAAAATTCATTGGATGTGTGGACAAAATAATTTAAAGATAAAAGTGATGTCAATAACCAAAGCTTCTTCATGTATTTATCTTCCACCTAACTGCCTTCTACCCACCCTCGCCCCTAGCAGTTAGCTGCCACTTTCTCTTGATCCTGATCCCAGGATGTAGACATAGGTCCAGTTACCCTCAGGAACAATGTGGCTTCAAGAGGCTGCAGTGTTACTTTTTCTTCCTGAACCTTGACCTTGGCTCAGCTGTGCAGATTTCTAAATTCTGTGTCTCAGCAAGAGCTAGAGAAGTAAGGCAGGGCCTCCGGTCATCCTCACAGGGTGGATGCCGTGACATCGATGTCAGCTCTGCTCTGTGGCTAACACTAACATTCGAGCGTCAGAGTGAAACTAAATTCCCGCTGGTCTTTTTCCCTCCAAAGCAAGCAGGAAACTTATCTCTCTAATTGCCCAATGACAGTGTCTTAGTTCAATTTTCTTGCATGCAAATCCACTTTTCTTTCTCCCTGGATCTATAATCCATTTTTCATCCTGCTATCATTCATCCTACAGGGTGAATTGCAGGCTCATTAGTACAATGAGAGAAGTCTATTTTCATATGGCACTCCCTGACTTTTCCGTACAGTACCTACCAACAACCCAGGCTTCTATGACTGATTTACGAACACGATATCTGTCTCATTTTCACTCTCATTCGTATGTTTCCCTGTGTCTGTAATATATTTCCTCAATTTGTCCTTTCCGTGAACCCTTGTTTACCTTCAAGATTCAGGTTAGTTATTACTTGTTCTGCACATCCTTCCCCCAACTCTGTATTTCTTTTTCAGGTGGATTTAGGTGATCCTCTGACTCCACACAAATGCAAGCCAGAATATAATTATATTATAACATTTATCACATTCTATTGTATATGTTTTTCTACTACAGCAATATCCATTTTACTATGAGCAATAAAAAAGAACGTCTTTTTAAAAAATCTTTATGTCCATAGAGTTATACTTGTGCTTACAACTTTGAGGCTGCTAAGTAAATATCCTTTGAATTCACTTGCACCAATAATTTGATTGTCTTGCATATCAGTCAGTTTCGCTGCAGTAACAAGAGAGGGCACAAATCTTAATAGCTTACAACAGCATGATTTATTGTTTTTCATTCATGTAGTATTTGGATGGCTGTAAGTCAGCTTTGGCTGCTGCAGCTCTACTGAGCTCTGTCAGCCCGTGACCACACTGCTGCACAGGTTTTCCCATTTTCCCATTCTAGAACCTAGGCTAACAGCAATTTCTACTTAGAACATGCTTCTCTCATGACAGAGCAAGATGACTGAAAGACAAACAGGTGCATTTTTAAGTTTCAGGTGATATGTGGCATGTTGTCACTTTGACCCACATTCTGTTACCTTAAATCACTTGACCAATGAGTCATAAGTTGAGGATATAACTTCTCCCACCAAAAGAGCAGTAAGTAACAGGACAACAGATGGGGATATATGTATATATGTAAACATATACACATACACTCTATCTAATCTTAAGGAAGCAAGAGTAAATAATGGGAAAGATGCCCTTCTTTGCTTTTTATACCCAAATAGACTGCCATTCTCTCCAAGGTGCTCTCAACATTTTCATCCATTATAGCATCAACTCAATACCAGAATTTCATGATGCATTCTACTGTATTTAGTATCTCTTGATTCAGAGACCTGTGAGCTAAAACAGTGAGTACCCATCGTGGCCATGGAGAACACATAGTCATAAAGAACATACACAGATGGCACGGAAGCCATCAGCCTCGGTAAACCCTGTCACTTGGAGAGGGGAAGATGGGAGGTACGCCTCAGTTACGGCCTATTGTAAATCTGAAATCCTACTGAGCAAACATCACAGGCACTTTTTATCCTGAGAGTAGGTTCCTTGGACCCATTTGAAGAATATTCTGGAGAATATATCTTCCTTAGTGGCTGACCAGTCTTCTCAGTCTGATCCAATCTAGATTATTTTTTTAAATAACTGAAAAAATAGTAATCTTAATGATTTTAATGTAGTTGGTTAATCTGTATATTTTTTAATACAAGTGGTCACTATTTTTGGCAATTTTGTAACAGTAATACCCAATTTTTAGGCACCTAAATCTGTATTTAAGTTAGATTTGATGTAATAATGAAAAAGCTCAAAATATCAGTGATTTACAAGAATAGACATTTATTTATCTGTTGACTGTAATTTGTCTATTGATTTTAATGTATCATGTAAGCTATTGGCTTCCACTGATGAAGGTTTTCTCAGCTCTGCTTTATCATCTTCATTTTATAGCCTAATTCAAAGGAGCAACCCTTATTTACAAGAGTTATTTATTTCCACGGTAGAGGGAAAAAAGCAGGACAGATGGTAGAAATAGGTGATATCTCTTAATGGCTTCTACATTGAACTGGTACAGAGTTACTTCTGCTGACATTCTGCTGGCCAAAATAAGTCATGTGGTCAAGCCTAACATCAGTGGGTAGAGAAGCACATACCGCGTAGGAGGTGCTGTAAGGCACGTGGCAATGAGCAGGAATGTGTAATGCTCTTCTGTAAAGGTGAAAGGGATAGTTGAAATCAGTAAGACAACCCACTCTACTCTATTAGCTACACAGACTTGAAGATATGGAGGCATAACCCAAGTTTTAATTGGCCTAAAAGTACTATAATAGAATAATTTTGAAAAGCAACAGTAATTTGTCATTCATTTCTCAGCTTTCTAGCTATGCAATAAATGTTTATTGCACAACACTTAGGATAAGCTATTTCACTTGGTTTTAGTTACACAGACTTAAATTGACATTATTATTTAAAGAATGTAATTTCACAAAGCAGGTATACAGGAAGTAGTTAACAAGAAGTTTTTACACAGTGTTATACCTGCTATGAAAGGCTAAGTATCTGTGGAAAGTGCCTAGACCCACATATGTAGCAAAAACCTGATCTGCACTTGGGAGAGTCATGGCATGTCCCTGGAGTAGACCAGGAATAGGTAAGTCTGAAAGGCAAAAGAACTATAAGAAGCATTTTGGAGGATCAATTTACAGGAGCATCAGTGCTGAATTTTAGTCTTGGCTCTGAGACTGACTTTGTATAATATTTGAATTTAGGCCAGTTTGTAATTTCCTTCTACTTGGATATTTTTCCTATAAATATATTCCTCCTTTGTCATTTCAAAATAATGGAAAGTTTTCTATTCCAACCACTGACTTGGGAAAATCAAGTTGCTGATGTATGCTTAATGATGGCGACAATTTAAATTTAATATTGGACTAAGAAAATGAGGGAAATGTCAAAATATTAACAAATAAGAAAAGCTTCAAGAAGTACTACATGGCATCAATTTATTCAACTTATTCCAGAAAAAAACAATATTTGGTGTCACAATATTAACATATTTTCTACTGATACTCTACATTAAAAATATTCAGGATATTTATCAATATGTGAATTGATGTAAATCACTATTTCATGTGGATTGATGACAACTGGATGGTACATTCACTTAAGTACCTAGAAATAAAGAGATAATTGGTAAAAAGTATTACTATAAATATCTGGTGCATCAAATATATTTGTTTGTATACAATGTACAGTGCACATAGTACATTTTTGTGTATTTACATATACAAATATGAGATGTATAACATACAGTGAATATTCTGGTGGTAACCAAGGAGTGCTTAAAAGACTGATATAAGAACCCTAGAAACAACTCTCCAACTGATTAGGTTTATGAATGCTATGGGTAACACACTGGGCCTCAATTTCCTTTTTTTTTAATTGAAGCTATTAGATTCTAGTCTAGTCTAACTTAGGATCTCTATAGTCCTTTTAGTATCTAACATTATATCATACAGATATTAAGAAAGTGGAGGCACAGAGATGTTGATTTAGTTTCCCAATCAGGTGTGAAGCAGACAGAAACACTGAAACTGCTTCCTGATAATTTATTATAAGGAAGAAGACCTTTATTTTCATCTTTAAAGCACTTTGGTTTCATCCACTGCCCTTGAATTATAAGGAAGTGGAAAAGAGAAGAATTTCTATGTATCTATTTTGTTCTGTTCTTTACTTAATATGCTTCTATTTTATCACCTTTTCCCCTTCGTCTTCTCTAAGCAGTTCAGCCTGCTCCTTTTAATATCCCCTTCATTTGGAGTCCCCTCCCATAGTATTACTCATGATTACAGTCCCTTTCATTGTCCTTCACTGGCCTTTTTTTTTTTTAATTTCTGTTAGATTTATCTAAAGACAAGATAACCACAACTGAAACCTTTATTGAAGGTGAAACTGACTATGATGCATGTTTCGTACACATGCAATGAGATTTATATTTTAATTCATTTTATCTCCTTTATAAAACTGTTAGGACACTATGAAATGCCATCAAATGCTAAACATATATTCAGACATCTTTTTAAGTGATAAAAGTTAATTAAAATCTTTTAAGAATATAGTACCACTTTTCAGAAAAGATGTTTCCCCCTTGAGCCAGAACTTTTCTATTAGCAAATATTTGTCTGTAATTTCATCATCTGCAATATTTCAGTGCAGTTAGTATTTGTTGAATACTATGTTCAAAATACTCACGAATGTTGCAGGTGAATACAATTAGAGTAAGAAAACCTCTGCTGTCAATGATGTTCACTTTAGCACAGGAGGTAAGATTCCTGAACAAATTTGTCTGAGATACTGTAAGTGATATAGTCACAAAGTACTATGGAGAGATGCAGGAAATATAATCAGGAACGTTCCCTTGTGGGGAGGGTATAGCTCAAAGCGCTAGAGCACATGCTTAGCATCCGTGAGGTCTGGCTTCAATCCCCAGTACCTCAAACAAATCTGGTTACCTCCTTCCCCCCCAACCCCCAAAAAGAGATAAATAAATAAATAAATAAATAAATAAATAAATAAATAAATAAATAAATAAATAAAAAAAGGAACGTCCCCCAGTACACGAGAAACTTAAAGTTTCTCTGTCATGTTGCCATAGGTCATATCAGTTCAGTCCTACATACCTGGAGCCTGTAGGTAAACATTAGCATCCACCATTACTTGTCATTATATATAAAGAAATCATCACTATAAAATATAGGTACTTCAGCTCTTATTTCTGTATCTGATAATGATACCTAAGCTGAGAGTCATACCTTTCCTTCTCCCACTACTCTTCTGATTTCCCTTATCTACTGTTGTCAGCTTGGTTGGAAGGATTACACAAAATTTGATTCCCACAGGATCACACGTATTGATTTTTTATAGCTGGCTTCTGCCAATCAATTCCTCATAAGACTGATGGTCACCCTCTTCGTGATGGCAAGGATCCAGTATAAGCAACCTTCCACCAAGAAGCTGACTGGTAGCCCCAGAACATGGTGTCCTATCTGGGGCCTAGCTTTGGGTTTTGCTGTTGGCAGAATGGACAGTCAGCACTGTTAGTAGCTAGATCTGCTTTGGTGAAGGGAAGTTCACTACATTCAGACCATGCACAGACTCCATCACAGAAATTTTGTATACATACCTACTGAGTAAATATTAGGTTGCCTGGAAATAGATATTGACAAAAATTGAATTGCAGGAGATAGATTTTCTAATGCACTGTTTTATAGCATTCTTTGCCCTGAATGTCCTGTGTAGGGCATTAATGCGTGATGCAGACATCTTCACATTCTGTGTCCTTTCTGATAGACTCATCCATATACCTCTCCACCAGACTTCTTTGTCATCAGTCTTTCAGTTTCATCCTTTCTAAGTTTCTGACCATTTGGCCAATGCATTAGCCTACTGCCTATGAATTAATTTATAACTCAGGCTATTTAAATATTTGCACAAAATAGAAAATTCTGTGTATTGCCAAAGTTATACCAACTGGAGAGATTTTCTTTTTCACCATTGTCTTTTGGGTTGTCTCCAAGGGAGGCTTTAATGCAACAATTACTATTACCATCTATTGCCAGCATGTCATAATCATCTGTAAACCAGACCTGCACCTTTTCCTCTTATTTCATCTGGTGATATATTACTCTCCATTATACAAAAGTTGTGAGTTAAGAGAAAATTGGTGAGGCAGGAAAAATATATACTATGGGATATATTTAACTTTAGGGCAATATATATATATGCATTCAATGAGATATATTTATGGGATATATTTAACTTTAGGGCAATATATATATATATATATATGCATTCAATATGTGCTTGGGCCAAAACTAATGCATACTAATTCCAGTTAAGTAGAGTTATGATTTGATGGATCAGATAATAACAAGTTAACAAAAGGAAGCTTGAATTACATATACTTGGTGTCCCAAGATCAGATATTTAGTCTCTAACAGGACCCATTGGAAGCCAAGACTGCTTTTCAGATAAAGAATAGTTGTCAGAATTCTCCTGTTGGCCTTACCAGAGGCTCCTTGCAGCATAGCTATCTGCCAAAAATACTTCAAAAATAATTGGATCTCTTGTGTCATTAAGGTCCAAATGACAGAGAAGCATGAGTGTCAGCCTTGTGCTGCTAAAAATCCTTCTTATATCTGGACCCCATTCAAAACTGGCACTATTTTGAGTTATTCACTAATGGATTGAGCAGCACACTGGGATGTTACATGTGTTGCTCCCAAAATCATGTTTCCCACAAGCATTGTGCAAGGAGCAGCAAACTATTTCTCCATATAGAGGAGATACCTTATCATGCATCACACCAAAGGATCCCAGTAAAGAATTGGCAGGCCCCTCAACATTTTTGGAGTTTATCTCCACCCTTGGGCCTGCATGCACTTGACTAATGTCATCTATAGTTTTTTTTTTTTTTATGATTTCTGTCTTCAAGAACAATTGGCATAATTTCATTAATATGATGGGCTTAGGTGGTGGTCTATGTGAAACTAGGACAGTCAAGTCTTTCTAGACTACTGTGTACCGAGAGCAAATCTGCACTGCTCTCCCTGTTCTTGGCTATCTTTTCTCATCAGGTTAGAAAAAACAGTCCTAGGTTAATTGCTGCCACTGTGTGATGGGAACTGTCTCGATTTCAAGTAGGATACCACGTACAGACCAGTAGCTGCCATTGTCATCAGTACTCTGTACTGGCATCAATCTAGTTTCTCCAATATCAATCTGACTTCTGCATCAGTCAGACATGTGAGTCAAAGGGACTGTGGTATGATTGTAACTCAAGTGATTATAATCACAACCTCAAGACACTGATGATAATGTTTGTCTCCACAAGTCCCTCAGGATATATTATTGTCGTTGATTTGGTTCTGGCCTGTGAGTGTCTGAGTATTTCCATCAGCTTCCTCTTGCCTTTTCTATCATAACAGTGCCTAGCCTCATAGTCAGAAAAATGTATGGGGATTCACAGTTGGAGGCAAGTGCTGAAAAGCTGAGTCAATTCTTTCTATACATTCCAGTACCAGGTACTGATTTAAGATGGTTCAGCTTAATATTTTTTGACTTTACAATTTTTTTTTCACTTTTCTGATGGTGCAAATGTGACATGCATTCTGTAGAAACAGTACTTCAAATTTTGAATTTTGATCTTTTCCCGAGCTAACACTATGTGATACGATGCTCTCACGTGATGTAGGGCAGCCGCAGTGAGGTGCAGCTCCCAGTCAGTCTCAAAATCATGAGGGTAAACACCAATACATCTGCAACATTCTGTATCTGTACAACTGTTCTGTTGCTCACTTTCAGTTCAATATTCAATAAATCACATGAGATATTCAACACTTTGTTATAAAGTAGGCTTTGTGTTAGATACGTTTGCCCAACTGTGGGCTAATATAAGTGTTCTGAGCATGTTTAAGGTAGGCTAGACTTAGCTATGATGTTCAGTAGATGAGCTGTATTAAGTGCACTTTGACTTATATTTTCAACTTATGATAGGTTTATTGGGACATAACCCCATAACAAGTCAGGAAAGATCTATATATATCAATATAATATGGAAAAGGCTTGGGGTTTCATGGCATTCTATTGGATTTCCACAAATTTAAAGCTAATATTCAAAAACCCCCCGAAGATCTAGGTATCTTTTCTTCTTCAGCACATAGTATCTAGAAATGGCTATAGTCTTTCTCATAGTGTGTGCTCAAAATCTTTCTCCAAGATTGCAAAGTCACATTGCAGCATCATTTATCAGAGAAAGTTGTGCTCAGTCAAGGGGATACGGGTTTGAAAACTTACTTAGGTCTAGGAACTGGGTAAGAGACTGTGAATAAATACCCTCTATGGTGTCTTGAATTAGATTTCCCTCCACTAGTTTCCTCCCTATAGCGATGGAAATGCATTAGTAGGGATTCCGTGATCAATTAGCCACTTCCACAGATGCCTGTGATTCTGAACGTTCATTATCATTATCACTCCCTATGGTTTATAATGGAAATAGTGTTCGCTTCTCCTCGGAGGATGGCCATGACCTGATGAGACAGAACCGCTCAGTTCTCTCTTTAAGAGAACCTGCAGCAGGATAACAGAGTTGACTCTGAGCTTCAATCCACCATTGTGTCCATTGACGAATTCATGCTGAATCCACACTTCCCCCAGGCTACTGTCAGCTAGTGACTGAGCCCTGCGGGGGAATTAGATCTAGGCCAGTGCTGTCTACCACAGGGCTCCTGTAACCTGCAGTCTTGGCAGAGAGATTCCATATCATCCTGGCTGATACTTTCTCACAGCTGCACTCAGGTTTGTTATGGACAGACTAGTGCGCCCCCTCAAATTTATATGTTGAAGCCCAAACCTCCATTATGACTATATTCAGAGAGAGAGCCTTTAAGGGGGCAATTAAGGTTAAATGAGGTCATAAGGATAAAGCCCTAATCCAGTATGACTAATGTCTGTATAAGAAGAAGAGACAGCAAGGACGTGTGCACACAGAAGAAGGGTCTGATGAGGGTGCAATGAGAAGGTGGTCATCTGCAAGCCAAGGAGAGAGGCCTCAGGAGAAACCAAACCTGCCAACACCTTGACCTTGGACTTCCAGCCTCCACAACTGTGAGAAAATAATTTTCTGTTGCTTATATTCCCAGTCTGTGATATTTTGTTCTGGCAGCCCTAGGAGACTAAAGCCAGGGTCTGAAGCTCTTCCCACCCAATCATTCCTTCCCTGTTCTCTTGTTTCACTGGTATCAGACCTGCACTGAGATCTTAACACTCTGCTTGCCTACTTCTGCTCCATATTTAGAAGGGTACTCAGCACATACGAAGTATGAGCTCATGGTATACATATAATAAAAATATGGATATAGCATTTATGTGGATCTTCAAAATTTGGGCACAAATTGAACTTATAATCTACTCAGGGAACTATATTCAATATCTTGTAACATATAATGAAAAAGAATATGAAAACGAATATAACATATGTACGTGTATGACTGAAACATTGCCAGAAATTGACACAACATTGTAAACTTACTATACTTTAATAAAATAAATAAATAAATAACTTAGCATCTCTAGGACTCACTTCCCTATGTCAATATAAGAAATGAATTAGATAAATTTATTATTAATACCATCTCCAAAATTTCTTTTTTCTCTGGCACCTATTGCGCTTCCTGGATTTAGAGGAATTGTTATTTTTCTGTACCAGAGTTTTATAGTAGGAAAGAACTTAAGAGTCCAACTCCCTCACATAGCAGAGAGCAAGCCAAGACATTTGAAGTATTTGTCCAAGAATGGAAACATGTTAATTGTATAGTTAGAGCTAGAGCCCCTTCATTAGCTTGAAGAATTAAATTTTAATTCTTCATAGATTCTATCTTAAGTAGGTTGTGTAACCTCATTCTCTCAAAAGACTGAGGTGCACAAAATCCTTCCATGTACAAATTGACACCTTATAACTGACTGTACTTCAGTTAAATAAAAAAGGTCCTTTCAGGCGTGCAAAATAGTTTGGGGGTGTGTGTTACATGAATAATGAGAATGTCTTTGGGTTGATTTTGAGGACTCAATGTGTCTTAAATTGGGTGGTACCCAGAGAAGGCAGTAGTATGTCAAGTGTATTATATGAACAAGGTTACATTTGTATCTGAAATTTACACTGTAACATGACCAATCTTTGTTGCCACTGAATTAGGATTTATATTAGTGACTAATTTTTATTTGTTTTCTGTTTTGATCTTGAAACTATTTGAAATGAAATAATTGGGAAATTATGCTTTGTAACTTTGGTTTGGAAACTAATAATCCTATAATTGATAAGACTCTAGAAAACTCATCGGAGTATGTCTAGACCTTTGGTCATTAAAGAGCTAAGAAGTTCTGATAGAATGTAATATAATATTACTTCATGGGAAACAATTCTGACTGTTAACAACTAGAATATAAGTATAATATGTATTTTCAGTACAAAATAAAATAGAAAAAACTAAATAGGACAGAGTGAGAATTCAAATAAATGAGTTACTTTTGACTTCAGGAATGTTTATCTTTTTGAGGGAAAAAGAAATTACATTAATTCTCCAAAATAAACTTTCTTCAAAAATATTTTTGCTCCTCTATCTTTATTTTCTTCCCTTCACTTTGCATTACTTATTATAAAATTTATAAAACTTGTATAAGTTATAGGTATTTAAGAAATGTTAGTGACTGTTTCAATTGCATAATGCCTTAATAAATCCTGTTCAATGTGAGATATTTAGGAAAAATATAAAATTGCAATTTTATTTTTTGTTTTATCGAAGGAAGAAAATATTATTTGTTATTATTGATAGCTGGCATATCACCTGTGTTTTAATATCTTGTGTTCAGATTTTACCTTTTTTAAAGAAATGTAATAGTGCATAGGGAAATGGAGACTGAGAAATTTAAGTTGAAGTTGTGGGAATAAATTCCAAATGAAGGACAAAGAGAAATGAAGATGTACTATGATTTTAAATGTCTATTATGCACTGGGAAGATATTGTAGTTTCCAAGCCAAAAAAAAAAAAAAAAAAAAAATGAATGACCAGAGACCAAATGGAAAATGGAGATCCGTAAGAAATATATAAAAGTAAAACGTAAATGGCTATAATCAGACTTATTACTTGGGTTTCTCAAAAAGAAGTAGAAAAGTACAGAGGTTGTGACTGCAATTGAAGGAAATGAAGGTTTTACCTAGCGTTTAAAAATAACTGTTTGATAATTGCATAGCTTGCTTTCTAGGCTGTGTTAAGTACTTGACTTCCTGAAGAGTGAAGAGTAGTAATTACTGTGAAATCAAGTTGGATTAACGATAGAATATCTTCACTCTATTTTTTAATCATTCTATTTATTGTGTTTTTAGGCTGGTGTTTAAAGTAATAAGTTCTTACTGTAAAAATTTAGAGAATACAAAAATATTATAAAGAAGAATCTGAAAAAAAATTTATTTCAAAATTACTCCAAATTATTTTTCTATACATATATGGCTACATATATATTTTACATAAAGTCATACTCATTTCATAAACCATGCTTTTAAAATTTATGTATTTTTAATATTTTCCTAGTGATTTAGTCCTCTAAATTTGATTTTTATTGTTTGTACTATTTCCAAACTTACAGGCATGGACTAATTCAAGAATAAATCCCATGTAAATAGTTTGCATTTTTAGAAATGCCTAAAATACAACTGTTAAGAAAAGACTTATAGATTGTTTTCCAAATATCTTATATTATTATAATAAAATCCTAAAGGCAGAATTATTTCTGGATGAAAGTACATCATTAGTTTTCTTTTGCAGATCTTGGAAATGTCTTCAGTTAGTTGAAGTTTAAATAATATAATAAAGCTAAATTCTTAAATAGACACACAGAAATATTTATATATATCTTCTTACTGTGCCACATTTTACCCTCCAGTATATAATCATTGTGTTACTGCTTTTGTGAATGTATGGGTAAAGTTTAAGATAAAGAGTCTAGATTTATTTATCAGCTTAAGTTTATTTTTCCAGTCTGATCCTTGGCTAACAACATACCATTTTAAGTGTTATTCTTGTGCATTTTAGTAAATGGGAGAAACTACATCTTTGCTATTCATCTTGAAAATGTTTTGTAGAGTTTATATTCTTATTCATCCAGTAAGATCACTTTGTGAATATCTCTACTCTCTAATCCTGTTAGCATTTGAATTTAATCAACTTTGTTTTATAGATAAATTTGGAATGACATATAGTTGTATATCATTGAATATATGTATCTACTTTAGCTTTTTATTATTTAGGTGAATTTTGTGATTTTCAGAGATACTTCATTTTTAAATGCTTATTTGTAATGACTTATTTTTCTGTTGTATCATGAATAAGGATTTTCTTTCCTTATTTTCTTAAATTTATCATTGTTTATGTATAAATAGTGTTGGTTTTGCATAACAATTTTGCAAATACAAATGTTACTGGATTTTTTTTTAACCTCATTTTCTCAGTTTTCCAGGGAAAGAGCTACATTATTGAATATAATTGTAATTGTATTTTTCTCCCTTCTTCAAATATTGATGGTCATTTCTTTTTCATGTACTTGCATTGACCAGAGCTTCTCAAATAATCTTCAGAAAATGACAATGAAAAATGAGAGTAATCTCTATTACTGAAATTCATGCAACTACTTCTACTTTTTATTATTAAAATTAGATCTATTGAAATGAGATAGTTTTAAGTCAACTGAAGAATATATTATTTGCCTCTTATTTTTCAGTTAATAGTATTAGGAGCATACAGACAACCTCATCAAATACTAAGCCAAATCTGTAACTAGGTTACTCTCTCCCTCATACAATTTAGTAGCTATGGTAGAAAGTGGCTCCCAAGATTTTCCACCCTCTGGTGTCTAAACCTAGTTGCCATTGCTTTGATTCTGATGCATGTCCCTTCCACAATTAGGATATATTATATGGCCCAGTAGGCTTTAAAAAAGGGAGGTTATTAAGGTGGGCCTGCGTGGGTAAACTGGAAGGAATGGTGTTTTCAGATAATATTCTCAATTTCTTTAGTCATTTAAAGTCTATCCAAGTTTTTAATTATTCTTGAAACAATTTTGCTAAGTTTACATTATCTTAAATTTTTCTAATTTCATTGGTATTTTCAGATTTTTTTCTATGTTGAAGGTTTGATTTACCTTAACATTATTTAAATTTGGTTCATTTTCTATAAATACCAAATTATAGGTTTTTAAAATAATTTGACTGCTCACCTCTTGGGCATTTTTAAGAAAACTTTCTATTCTTAGGTATCATTGTTTGAATTTTTAAAAATGTATTATTTGGGGAGCCTTTAAAAATGTGGAAAAGCACAGAAATGAAAATGAGACACATGTTCTTACATCCTAGAATGAATACTTGCTAATATTTATTTGGATTTATCTCATTGGTTTTCATACAAGAAATAATGAAGTACAGATACACCTAGACTTCCCTTTCATCACTGCCATCTCCCTCTCACCATTGTGTTCTTGTAGTGCATCCTTCAGCCCAGTTTTCTACATTTGATTTGCTTTCATACATTACATGTACAGTTTGTGCATTAAAAATGTTATACCAATTGCTTTATTCTTCACCCTGTTTTTTTTTCACTAAATTAAAAGTCTTAGAGATTCAGCTTCATTGATAAATGTCAAGCTTTTTCATCCTTATTTGATGTTTTCCCTTGTATGCATGTGCTGCATTTTGTTTATTAATTTCACTCTATTAGAATACTTATGTCATTGACTATCCTTGCATTAGGGACCTGGACATTTAACCTTTTATGAGTTTCCCTGTGTATATTTCTAGACACAGAGTGATTGGATTAGAATAGGCACATTTCTACTTTTACCAAGTGTTTGAAATTGCCACGCAATTTTGATATATCATTTTCCTCCCTCTAATAGTGTGGGTTTACTTCTGCCTTCTCATTAAATAATGTATGTTTATTATTTTCCAACGTTAGTCTTATTGCTAATCTCAGAAAACCAAAATCCCATTGTTTTTGTTTTAATTTCAATTTTTCCAATTATGGATGGCATATTCAGTCCTTCTATGCATGCTGGTTTTTTCTGTTCCTTAATGTGAATTATTTATATTATTTGCCCATTTTTAATGCAATGTTTGTCTCTTTGTTTTTTCATTTTTCACATTTGGGGTTAACCTTACACATTCTAGGGAAAAACCTTTTTTTGATTACATACATTCCTAATGCCTCTCCTTGTTTGCACTAATGCTTTTTCCTAACTTTTTAATTGAATTTAAAATACATACCGAAAGTTTTCTTTGGAAAAAATGTCTATTTAGTTCTTTGAGTATGTATTTTAAATACGATTAAAAGTTTAGAAAAAATAGAAGACATATAGATGACTAATAGGCACATGAAAATATGCTTAACATTGCTAATTATTTGAGAGATGCAGTTCAAAACAGTGATACATCACCTCACACATGTCAGAATGGCTATCATCAAAAAGTCTACAAATAGCAAATCTTGGGGAGGATATAGAGAAAAGGGGACCCTTGTACCCTGTCAGTGGGAATGTAAACTGGTGCAGCCAATATAGAAAATAGTATGAAGATTCCTTAAAAAACTGAAAATAGGACTACCATATGGTCCAGCAATTCCACTCCTGGGTATATATCTGGAAAAAATGAAAACTCTAATTCAAAAAGGTACATGTACCCCAAAGTCCTTGGAAGCACTATTTACAATAGCAAAGCTATGAAAGCAACCCAAGTGCCCATCAACAGATGAATGGATAAAGAAAATATGGTGTATAGAAGATGTATATGGTAGAATAGTATTCAACTATAAAAAAAAAAATGAAATTCTCCCCTATGCAGCAACATAATGGACCTAGAAAATATTATGTTTAGTGAAATAAGTCATAGATAGACAAATACTGTATGATATCACTTATATGTGGAATATAAAAAATAATACAAATGAATGTATATGCAAAACAGAAACAGACTCAGATATAGAAAACAAACTAATGGTTACCAATGGAGAGAAGAAAGGGAGGAGGAGCAAATTAGGGGTATGGGATAATGAGATACAAACTGTTACATGTATAATAGATAAGCAACAAGGATACATATTGTAGCACAAGGAATTATAGTCATTATCTTACAACAACTTTTAATGGAGTATAATCTGTAAAACACTGAATCACTATGCTGCACACCTGAAATTAGTATAATATTGTAAATCAACTATACTTCAATAAAATAAGAACATAAACAAATAAATAAAATACTGAATATTGAAGCTCACTCTCCTACTTGTTTTTGCAAACTGATCACCAGTTTATCCACATTGTTTCTCATAATTGTTATAAAAATTAAGTATAATTTTTAGGTTGAGTTAAAATTTATTTCTTTAAATGTGACACTTTATAAAAATACTCAGGCTATATTAGCAATATCTAAGACTTTTTTAACATTACTCTCACCATATGCTATCCTATAAGTTCATAATTGTAGTTATATTTTAAAGTATATCATGCATTTTGGATCATTAGAGTGATAAAATCTGTGTTTATCCATTTATTTCTCAAATAAGAACAATTTGAGGAAAATGTGTTTCTTGAATATTACACTTTGTGTTTGTTTTCTAAAATGTTTTATTTTTGCATAAGTTAAGAGTCATTTCAAACCACATAATGTAGTGCAATGAAATGGAAACAGACATGACAAGAGACATTTCCTTTTTTGGAAAATATTATTGATTTTCTTCACAGTGTTTACTCTGCATACATTTTATGCCAACTAGCTGCTTTTCGAAATCTTTATGTAAACTGAGTCTGCAACTAATTGCTTAGTTCTGTTTTTTTCCTACCAGGCAATAAAAGTGTACTCTTAATGAAAAAGACTCTTTTGAAATGAAATATATAAAGTGTTAAATGTTAAAACTCTTTACAACTTATTTTTGAATTGGTGTTTAATTTCCTAGTTTCAGTCTCTAAAACTAGGTAGGCCTGAAACCAACATAAAAACTGAAAAAAAAATGCCATCAATAAATAACTATCCATTTATTTACCTTGTATATTTTTAAAAACACAGATACGTTATGGCAGAGTAGCATGGTTTGTGAGGTTCAAAGTCAAATGAAAAATATCATTTCCAACATAACTGATTTATTTTCCTAAGGGTGCAGTTTGCTTCTGGATGTCAAACTATGAAAGTCTGTCTTTTGACCAGATTAAAATGAGTGGAGTATATGTGTGTGTGGTACATAGCATTAATAGCCTCATTTTACTTCTTCTGCTGTCTTTGGAACAATCCTGGTGGTTTCTAAGCCTACTCTTTCCATTTGGATTTACTGTAGAAAGAAAATGTGCCCTTTTCTTCGAGTTTCTATCAAATTTTGACATTTTTTTTCCTTTCCATGAATCACCTGAAAAATGGTCTATTTAACACCTCTTTATGCCTTCCAGGGACTCCTACACTTACCCTTTAGAAAATAGTTCCCTTCAGTGACATAACAGTGACTTATTCTGTTGTAAGTGACCAATATTATCCCACTTTTTTTTAAAGTCATAAGGAGCATTATAATATCTAGTAGGATATTTAATCACACTGATATTGAATACCCACTCCTTCCCTTAATAAGTAATTCTTAGTCCAGTACTGCCTGTTATTTTAATATACTGCCAAATGTTATTTGGCAAGATTAGGATCTTGACTCACTAATTACAGGTATAATCTACATAAATTTTTATTTTTTGCACCATTTCTGACGGGTTTGAATGTCTGTTGATGATGAATGCAAACACATATACACAGTTACACATACCAAAAAATTTTTTGATTAATACAAACACAAATACAAAATTTTCTAGTCTCTGGAAAATCTTAATGTAATTCAAGTAATTTTCTTCTTAATGTTCTCAGTGAATTTATCTTGCCACTTTATTGCTTGATTGTTCTTTTTTAATTTTATTATCTACTCCTCTCTACCTGACATTCCTATTTTGTTTGGATTTTGATTTTTATATGATATATTAACTGTATGTACTCTATTGACATAGTATTGTTTCTATGTTTTTATATTTGTAATTATATATATATATTTTATACATTAGTTGACTTTTGGATTTTTCAATAAAAAAGCTCAGAACTAGCAATTTTAAGGTTACAATGATTTTTTTAATAATTCATCATTAGCTAAATGTATCTTTATTATTTACCTCTATTTATTTTAATATATTCAGTTATTGATTTATTTATTCAGTAAATTGATGAAAAATTATTGTGCTTAGAAATGAAAATGAATTTTTATTTTTTGAAAAAACAGATTTTAATGTTCATTCTAATTAATAAGTTTAAAAAATATATTTCAACTGTCTTTAATATATATTACTGCATTAGTTTCCTATAGCTGCTGTAACAAATGACTACAAACTTGGTAGCTTAAAACAACAGAAATTTATATTCTTATAGTTCTCGTAGGTAAAATTTCAAAATTATTATCACTGTGATGAAGTTAAGGCAGCAGCAGAGCCATGCTCTCTCCAGAAGCTCTAGGGAAGAATCTATTCCTTGACTCTTCCAGCTTCTGTGGCTACAGAATACATTGGTTTATATATAGTTGCATTAGTCCAATCTTCAAAGCTAGCAACTAAAGCAACTAGAGAAAAAATAGCAAAGCTGGCATCTCAGACATCTTTTTGCTCCATCTTTACATTGTCTTCTGTCTGTGTGTCAAATCTCTCTCTGCTCTCCTCTTTTTTTTTTTTTTTTAATTGAAGTATAGTCAGTTTACAATGTTGTGTCAGATTCTGGTATACAGAATAATGTTTCAGCCATACATATACATACATATACTCATTTTCATATGCTTTTCATTATAGGTAACTATAAGTTATTGAATATAGTTCCATGTGCTATAAGAAGAAACTTGTATATTTATTTTATATATAGTAGTTAGTATCTGCAAATCTCGAACTCCCAATTTATTCCTTCCCACCCCTTTTTCCCCTGGTAACCATAGTTTATTTTCTATGTCTGAGTCTATTTCTGTTTTTTATGTAAGTTAATTTATGTCTTTTTTTTAAGACTCCAGATATGAGTTATAGTGTATGGTATTCTTCTTTCTCTTTCTGGCTTACTTCACTTAGAATGACAAATCCAGAGCTATCCATGTTGCTGCAAATGACATTATTTTATTCTTTTTTATGGCTGAATAGTATTCCATTGTGTAAATATACCACAGCTTCTTTATCCAGTCCATTTATTCAGCATTTATCATTTGTGGACTTTTTAATAATGGCCATTTTGACTGGTGTGAGGTGATAACCTCATTGTAGTTTTGATGTACATGTCTCTGATAATTAGCAATACTGAACTTCTTTTCATGTGCCTGTTGGCCATCTGTATGTCTTCACTGGAAAAATGTTTAGGTCTTCTGCCCATTTTTTGACTGGATTGTTTTTTGTTACTGAGTTGTGTGAGCTGTTTGTATATTCTGGCAGTTAAGCCATTTTTAGTCGCATGGTTTGCAAATATTTTCTTTCAATCCATAGGTTGTCTTTTTGCTTTGTTTATGGTCTCCTTTGCTATGCAGAAACTTACAATGGAATACTATTCTGCCATAAAAAGAGTGAAATAATGTCATTTGCAGCAACATGGCTGGACCTAGAGATTATCATACTAAGTCAGGACAGAAAAAGATAAGTATCTTATGATATCACTTATATGTAGAATCTAAAAAAATGACACAAATGAGCTTATTTATAAAACAGACTCAGACATGGAAAACAAACTTATGGTTACCAAAAGGGAAAGGAGAAGGGAGGGATAAATTAGAAATTTGGATTGGCAAATACAAACTACTATATACAGAACAGATAAATAACAAGATTCTTACTGTATAGCACAGGGAACTATATTCAACAGCTTATAATAACCCATAATGAAAAAGAATATAAAAAAGAATATATAAATGTGTAACTGAATCACTGTGCTGTACACCAGAAACTAAAACAATGTTGTAAATTAACTATACCTAAAAAAAAGCAATATAAGGTAACATTCATAAGTTCCAGGGACTAAGACATGGATATCTTCAGGGGGTGCATTCTCAGCTCCTTATAGTTACATTAATTTTCTTTGCATTTATCAGTTTCTTTATGATCTACCTTTTATTATGGCTTATTATGGCATATCATGCACGTGGAATGGAAATGGAAACTCTTTGACTCGTATACTTGTGCCCCTCTTCAGTGTTTAATTCTTCCTTTCAAGAAGTCCTTATGCAGAGAAACTCAGAACATGTGCTCATTTACTGTACTGAATATGAAACCTCTACTTCTAGAATCTTCTCATTTACTTCAGGTACTTAATTGCTTTATCCAGATTTTCTGTACTAATACTCACTCTGGTTTGCTTCATTACCTTGCTGAAGTTAAGTACTGGAATCTATTATTACATCTTCAAGTCTGATATTTTGTTTGTTTTCCTCTTTGATCTTGGGCTTCAGAACATAAAAAACCAGGAAATTACAAAGCAGCATTATACTGCATTTTTTGTAGAGATGCAGTAGGAACTGAATTATAAAAGCAAAACAATTATAAAATTATGAAAAAGAATGGAAATGTGTATGTTTTAACACAGAAATTGTTTAATATGGGGTTATATTAACTCCATATGATAGGTAATTATATGCTTCAAAAAATACATTTTGTAGGATATTTAATAGCATGGAAAGTGGTAACAACATAGTGATGAATAAAGCAAGCTGTAAAGGAGCAAAAACACAGTAATTACGTTTTAAAAAATATATTTTGAACCACTAATATGTGGAATCTAAAAAATGCGACAGACTAGGGAATATAACATAGAAGAAGCGGACTCACAGATAATAGAGAACAAACCAGTAGTTACCAGCGGTGAGGGTGGGAGATACAAACTGTTGGGTATAAGATAGGTTCAAGGCTGTATTGTACAACATGGGGAATATAGCCAATATTTTGTAATAACTGTAAATGGAAAGTAACCTTTAAAATTGTAAAAAATTTAAAATGTTTAACTATGTGTCTTGAAATACTTTTAGATTTACAGAAGAGTTGAAAAATAGTTAAGAGAATTCTATGTGCCCTTCCCACAGCTTATACTGCATCTTACACAACCATGGTACAATTATTAAAACTAAGAAATTATCATTTACACATTCTACCAAGTTAAAAATTAAAGAAGATAATTTTTATTTCACTGATTTTTTTTCCCACTAATATTCTTTTTCTTTTCCTGTGTCCAATCCAGGAGACCACTTTGCATTTAGCCATCACGTCTCCTAAGTCTCCTCCAATCCATTATAATTTTCCAAGTTACCTTGTTTGTCACAACACTGACGATCTTGAACAGTACTGGGCAGGCATTTTATAGAATATTTCACAGTGTCAGTGTGTCTGGTGTTTTCTCCTGAGCACTGAGGCTATGGCTGTTTAGGAAAAGTACCACAGAAGTAACTGCTCTTATCACATCATATCGGGGTATGAGGTCAATATGAATTACTACTGAGGCTAACTTTGAACATTTGGTTACAGTGGTATCTACCAGATTTCTGCACTCTACAGTTACTATTTTTATTTATAATATTTATACTTTCCATTTATTAAAAATGACTGACCAATTTTAGCCTAGACTCAGGAATGCGGGTTCTGTTGGTGGAACAAGTATCAAAGAATTTGTGAACAAAGTTAAAACATACAAAACAATTGATAAATATTTTGAAGAATGTACTTTCAGGCTATGCAAATATCTTGTTTCTCCTTAAATTTTCTCCCATTTTATCATTCATCCATTGATCCTGCCTGCACTTCTTCATTAGAATTCAGTAGAGAAGAATTGTTTCTTCCCCTAATAACTTCTTAATGTAATTATTTGTTTGTATCAGGATGGACTCATGGATATATATTTTATTTGGAAGACTAGTCCAACACAATGGTTATTTATTTTGTTCCTTGAATTGCTTGTGCCTGCTTTGGCCATTGGGAGATTTTTCCAGTTAACACATGTTTCCTTGTGACCATCTCTCCTTTTTCATCTTTTTAAGTTGTTTATTTGCATGTCTGTTTATTTGAATAATCTTTTCCTATTTGGTACTATACTATGTTCCAGATTTAATATTTACCTTACTCCCATCCTAGAATTGACTGTTTCTCAGGGAGCCCTGGTTTCTTTTACTAGAAAATGGTATTTTAAAACTAAGAGCTGTGTGCTAGATCTGCTCACTGCTACTAGTGTGTTACTATTTCTAGGCGCTCTCAGTTGTCCAACCGAGAGAAAAATCTCGCATGTTTATTAACTCATGTATATACACATATCTGTATTTATTTCAGCATCTGTATGAATGTATATATATGCATATATATATATATATATGTTTATAGTATGCGTTTATACTCATTTCTCTGACTCTAATCCAGCACAGAAGAGCTCATTATGGCCCTTTACCGTTGTTTATTGTAACTTTTGTCTCTGACAGTGAACAACCTGGCTATGATTATTTATTTAAAATTTATTTCCTTATTTGTTCAGCACGACTATACATATAGAAAAGTTTCAAAGTGACCTAACCATAATCCAGCAAGGAACAGATCTGCCAACCAGAGTACAGTGTTTACATATTGTTCTTTTTGTTTGTAGCCTTAAAATATCCAGTTAAAACATTGCCTCCAAAGTTACTTAGACCAACTCCTTTTTCACCTCTTTCAATGAGGTTACCTCATGCATTTGTAAGACAGATATAATCATTTGTCACCATCTGCATTCCATTCTGGGATCCCCTGATATTCTGGTTGATTTTTTAACTAAATATACTGCGTTCTCCCTTTGTGGTATAAAATATATTCACTTTTAACAACTGCATACAGTCATGCATATGGTACCACACAGACACTTTCATTGTGCAGCTTCTTTTTAATAGACATCTCTTGAACTTCTTCCCATCTTAACCACTAGTCCTTTTTACAACTATAGTTATGCTTTTTCCAGAATTTCATATAAAGGGCATCATACAATATGTAGCCTCAGGGGTGTGGCTTCTTTTATTGAGAAAAATGCATGTAAGATTCATATATGTGTTGTGTGAATCAGTAGTCCTTTTATTTTTTAATTACAGTTTTCCCTCAGTATCCAAGGCAAGAATTGTTTTCAGGACCACAAATTGGTACCAAAATTCACAGATCCCTTATATAAAACGGCATAGTATTTGCATATAATCTATCCATATTCTCCCATGTACTTTAATTCATCTCTAAATTATTTATAATAGCTAATACTATGTAAATAGCTGCTGGCATATGGCAAATTCAAGTTTTGCTTCTTGCAACTTCTTAGAATTTTTTTCCAAATATTTTCAACCCACAGTAGGTTGATTCTGACGATGCAGGGCCCACAGATATAGAGGGCTGACTGTACTGCATAGCATTACATTGTATGGCTTACCACAGTTTGTTTATATATTGACATGTTGGCCATGTGACTGCACATCTTTCTTGGTCTCAGTTTTAGGCAATTATAAAAAACACTGCTATACGTGTTCTATACAATATAGATTTTGGTATGAATATGCTTTCAGATCACTTGGGCAAATGTCTAAAAGTGGGAATTCTGGGTCATGTGGTAAGTCTGTCTCTGTAAGAAAATATCAAACAAATTTCCACTAAAAATGGATGAGAGTTCCTCTTGCCTCTGCCTACTCTCAGGAATTCATGTTTTTATCTTTTTAAAAAAATTTAATTGACATTTTAATAGGTAGTGGCCTTTCTTTGTAGGTTTAGTATATATTTCTCTAAACACTAATATCTTAAGTATATTTTATCATGTTTATTTGTCATTTGAGTATCTTTTTTTCGTGAAGCATCTATTCAGATATTTCTCTGCTCATTTTTTAACTAGGTTTTCATTTTGTTGAATTGTCAGTGTTCTTTGTATATCTCAGATATAAGTCCTTTACCAGATATTTGAATCACAGATGTTGCCTTCTAGTTTGTGGCTTGCATTTTCCTTCCTTTACTGTTGTCTTTTAAATAATAAAGCTTTTTTATTTCTGATAAAATCCAATTTATCATTTTTAATTCTACAAATTACCATTTTAGTGTCATATATAAAATATGTTGCCAAACTCACAGTCATGAAGATTTTCTTCAGTGTTTATTTCTGGAGTTTTATAGTTTCACTTTTTAAATTTAGGACAAATTTAAAACCCATTGAAGTTAATTCTTGTGTAAGGTGTGAAATATGTATTCAAGTTATTTTATTTTCCCAAATGGATGTCTAATTATCCTGGAACCCTTGTTGACAAGACTATTTGTTCTCCACTGAATTTTCTTTAAATGTTTTTCAATCGTCAGTCTATATCTATATAGTCTTTTTCTGAATGCTCTAAACTTTTTCTTTTTTTACTTATTTTTTAATTGAAGTATAGTCACTTTACAATGTTGTGTCAATTTCTGATGTACAACACAATTCTTCAGTCATACATGAATATACATAAATTCATTTTCATATTCTTTTTTACCATGAGCTACTACAGGTTATTGAATATATTCCCCTGTGCTATAAAGTATAAACTTTGTAATCTGTATTTTATGTATACCAGTCACTATCTGCAAATCTTGAACTCCCAGTTTATCCCTTCTTACCCCTCTCCATGCTGGCAACTACAAGTCTGTATTCTATGTCTGTGAGTCTGTTTCTGTTTTATATATAAGTTCATTTGTCTTTTTTTTTAATGCTATAATCTGTTCCTATGAACTATGTCTCTGTATCCTTTAGCCAGTACAACAGTGTTAATTAGTGTAGCTTGCAAGTTAGTCTTGAAATCAGGAAGTGTGAGTCCTCTAAATGTGTGTGTGTGTGTGAGAGCGTATGTGTTTCAAGAATAGTTTTGGCTATTCTTATTCTTTCCCTAAGTCCATATTAATTTTAGAATCAGCTTGTTGCAAAATCTGGTATCTACAAAAGAGTTTGCTAAAATTTTAATTTGGATTGCACGGTACCTATAGATACACTTGCAAGAGTGAATATCTTAATGGTATTGAGTCTTTCAACCCATGTACTTAGCTATTGATTTCTTGCATTAATGTTTTATAGTTGTCAACGTTTAGATTCTGTACATATTTTGGTAGATTTATACCTACATGTTTGTATTCTATTTTTGGAGTGCTATTTTCAATGCATTGTTCTTGCTGTTTGTGTGTGTATGCATGTGTATCTGTTGATAGACAAAATTTGCTTAGAGCACTTTTAGGTTCCTATCAAAATTGAGCACAAAATACACAGAGTTCCTGTTACTCTGGCTTCACAGATGCACAGCCTTCTCCACTATCAGCATCCTGCACTAACAGTAGTACATTTATTACAGTCCACAAACCAACAGTGGCATATCAGCAGGAAAGTTCATGGTGTTTACATTTGGATTCATTCTTGATATTGTACATTCTATACATTTTGACAAATGTATAATGATGTATATCCACATTGTTTGTATCATACAGAATAGTTTCACTATCCTAAAATTCCTCTATGCTCTGCCTGTTCATCTCTCTCTATCTCTGAATCCCTGACAACCACTGATTTTACTGTCTCCATAGTTTTCCCTTTTCCAGAATATCATATACTTAGGTTCATACAGTATGAAGCCTTTGCAAATTGTTTTTTTTTTTTTACTTAGTAATACCCATTCCACATCTTTTCATGCTTAATAGATAGCTCATTTATTTTCAATGCTGAATAATATTCAATTGTATAGACATACCATAGTTTGTTTATCCATTCACCTACAAAGAGCATTTTGGTTGCTTCCAAGTTTTGACAATTATGAATGAAACTACTATAAACATTCACGTGTAGATTTTTGTATGAACTGAATTTTTCTTTCAAATTTCAATTGTATACTGCTAACATTTAAGAATATATTAGATTTTATATTGATTTGAATGTCATGATCTTATTCAACTCATTTTTTAATTGTAGAAATGTCTTTATAGATTTGTTAATATTAAATTTTACTCTTTTATTTTCCCAATCCATCTGCATTGTGTTTTCTTTCCTTTGGCATTGGCTATCTCTATCTTTATCATGCTGAATAGGAGTAATAAGTAAGGGCATTTTTATTCTGTTCCCTTTTGGAAAGTGCAGTCTGTCTCTCACTAATATAAATAATGTCAATTGTGTGTTTATTTATGATCACCTTGGCCGTAAATGTGTCAATATCATTGGGCTTTTCAAATGATTACCTCTTGTTTTCATTGATTTTCCCTATTTTTCTGTTTGTCGTTTCACTGATTTCTGTTCTGTACTTCATTATTGCTTTACTTTTGCTTGCTTTATGTTTAATGTGTTTTTCTTTTTCAAGTTTCTTAGTAACAAAAGAAACTTTTTTAAAGATTTTAGATCTTTTTTCTAACATAAGAATTTAATGCTATAAATTTTCTTCTAATCACTGCTTTACTTATATTACACAAATTTTGATATGTTGTATTTTTTTTTACTTCAAAATATTTTAAATTTCCCTTTAGACTTCCTTTTTAATCTATGGGCTAGTTAGAATACCTTTTTTTTAATCTTTAAATATTTAGGGATTTTCCAGATTTCTTTTTATTATTGTTTTCAAGTTAAATTGTGTTACACTTTAAGAACATACATTGTATGGTTTACATTATTTTAAATGTGTTAAGTTTGAGTCATGGCCTAGGATATGGCCTTTCTTAGAGAATGCTCCATGTGCACTGGAGAAGAATGCATATTCTGTTGTTGAGTGGATTGTTATACAAGTATCAATTGTAATAAGTTGGTCAATAGTGTTTTGAAGGTCATCTAATTCTGAACTGATATTCTGCCTAATTGGTCTTTCAATTACTGAGAGATGAGTGTTGACTTCTCCAGTTATAACTGTGGATTTATCTATTTCTCCTTTCATAGTTACCTGTTTTTATCTCGTGTAATTTAAAGTTCTATTGTATATTACATACATAATTAGGATTGTTATGTTCTTGAAAATTGAGCATCATGCAAAGACTCTCTGTAACCCTGACAATATATCTATCTTTTTTTCCCTAAGTTTTTTAATGGTTATCTTGGCTTTACAACATACATTTTGAAGTAATCTGAATCCAACTTTAATAATATTATATGGTTTTGCTTATAATGTGAGAAACTTATAACATTATATTCCCATTAACCCCTCCTGTCCTTTGTGCTGTTATAGCCAAACCTTTCACTTTTTCACATGCTGTAAACATAATACATTGTTCTAACTTTTGCTGCAAAAGTCAGCTTTCTCTTAGAGCCATTAAAATTAAAATACTAATTTTATCTTTGTTGATTTCATTTCTAAAGCTCCTCATCTCTTTGTAGAGATCCTTGTTTTGACTAAATTTTACTCTTTCTGGCTAAATAACGTATCCCTATCTTCTCTGTGGACCATGGAGAGAAAACCTGCAAGGTGCAACTTCCATATGTCGGCAGATCTCAGAGCCTTCACACTATTACACTGTCCAACACTTGGCCTTTAGCAATTTGTTAAACATTTCTTGCTTAATCATTTTTCTGGCTCAAATGGCGTTCTACAGTATTTGGCCCGAGAAAGCAAATCCTAAGATTTTGTTTCTCCCAACAAACTCATGTCTCTCTCCAGATTTAGGGTTAGTTGTTTGCTCCTGTGATGTCAGTTTTCTCATGGCTTCAAGAAAAGATAATTTATTATTTGCCCAGAACTTTTTTTTTTGTATAAGGGTGGGAACAACACTTACTCCAACTGAACATCTCTCATCTGAAACTAGAAGTTCAATAATTTGTAAGAAAACACACATATAGATGTAAAACAAAGCCAGTTCACTTTAAAGATAATATCTGTTTGTAAAATGTAGGTTCACATATTGAGCCTTTCTACATTTCTTAATATAGTAAAATTACCTATAATTATCATTACCAGAAAAATATTAAAATTATAGAATTATGAATATGGTATATCAGATATTCAAGAAGAATTAGAATGGAGGTTTGCAGGGGAAAATAGTACATTTGTGAATAAGTAGTTAAAATATGATTATGTAGAAACCATAGATAAATATGTACTTGTTTCTAGCTCTTATTATGTCAAAAAATTATTAATATAAACACAAAAAGGGCATATTTTAACAACAATGTCTGCTTTATTTTTTTCTTTATTCCTGGCAGAAATTTGGGTTTCATTGACAGCTTATTTGAATTCTGTTTATATTGTGATCCCACATTTCCACCTCTCATTTGTGATATGAGTCTCAAGAAACCTCGAAACTCTTGGATTTTGTCAGTGGCTTCTTGGAGTGATCTTAGGAGAAAAGTCACTTAGCTTCCCCTTCAATTTTCTTTTCTATCTACAAAAGGAGACTGACAATAACTTTTAGTGTCTTCCAAGTCTATCTTGATGACTGATGATGTAGCATTCTGTATTCTTTGGAGCAAGAGTGGTAGATAAAAGTGCACTGTGATAGAGTAAAATTATGCGTAAATTTAGAAACACAAACAAAATTGGAGAAGTGTAAATACATTTCTGTGTGAGTGCTTCAGCCTACTATTCAAACTCACTTTGATTTAACTCTGTAGACTGACTTTTATTTCTCTCACCTACGGCAATTACAGGTCTTAACAACCACAGCTTGTCTCACATTAAATAAACCTCAGAGGGGCTGCTTTTGCTGGTCTATCCACTGTCACAAACTGACTGAGCATTAAAACTCCCACCTGCTGTGGAACAGCATGCTCCCAAGTCCAACTGCCAGGGTATAAAAACCTAGTGACACTGAATGGCACCAAGGGGAGCCTTTCTTCACCTAATTGCCTCCTAGAACCCTTGAGGAGGTCTGCGTTTAAACCTTCTTCAGAAAGACAAATAGAAAACTTGGCATGTGTAATCGCAATTCAGTCAATATGCTCCTGAGGTTATGCAGATAACTATACCATGATCTGTTTTATACTTTAATCGGATATGCATTTTAATTATTGACTGTTGTGATATGGACTCTAAGAATATTTTGTGCTGTGCGAAACTCCACAACCTTTTTAGTATCTAATATAGTTCTTGTCCTACTCTACAGCAATTGGGGAAGTTTCCAAGTAATTTTTTTCTGTGACAAATCAGGCAACTTGGGCCTAGAAAGTGAACAGAAGAGATGTGTAATGACAGTATCTGATTATTTTATGTTTTATTTTGTTTATCTTTCTATTCAGTTTAGTTGGTAGGACTACATCACTTGCTAATTGTTCACATCTCATGGGGAATATAAGAATAAAGAAAAAACAATTCATGCAGTGTAAGGACAAGAAATGGGAAGTAAAACTAAAGTCTGATACCAAGGAAAAGTATAGAGGAAAAAAGCCATATAGTAAAATGATTTTTGTCTTAATGGAAGGAAAACAGTGCTATGAGATTATTTCAAACACAATGGTGTTTAATTAATGTATATTTATAAATAGCTACAATTTATTGTAAGCCAGAATTCCTAATACCAGACATGAAAAACATATTTTCTTATGGGTCCTTTTAGGCAATACTGATCATTTACTTTATCTGTAATATCATTTTTGGGGGTTAGAAAATAGCAAGAAAAGCAAATACCTTTCAAATAGATTTGAAAAGTGAATTTGTAAAAATAACTTTAAATGAAAGTAATGAATTCACATATTTTTTAAATAAAACATTAGTGATACATTTTTAAAACATAAAAGATCAATCTTACGTGCACTGTCTCCACCCCACGTTCAAACCTCTCTCCCCAGCAAAGACTTACAGTATTTTAGTTGTTTCTTCTGATAGCACGTTTTAATTTTCTCTCTAGTATTATATGTCCCTTCTCAGTATCTTTTGCTGCCTTCATCTCCCTTTCACAGCTTTTTGATGTTAGAAAGCTCTTGAGTTACCTTAACACATCTGTGTTAAGATATCCTTGAAAAGTCCTATGTATGATCAGGGTTCCCTGGAGAAACAGAACCAATAGGACATACACAAGCAGACCTCAGAGATATTGCAGGTTTGGGTCCAAACCACTGATATAAAGTGAATATCACAATAAAGCGAGTCACATAAATTTTTTTGTTTCCCAGGGCATTTAAAAATAATGTTTATGCTAAACTGTAGTCCATTAAGTGTGCAATAGCATTATGTCTGAAAAACCAACGTGTATATGTTAAAAAATACAAAACAAAATCATTGCAATAGTAACTCCAAAGATCAACAATTACAGATCACCATGACAAATAGAGTGAAAACGTTTAAAAAATTGCAAGAGTTACCAAAATGTGACACAGAGATATGAGGTGAGCAAATGCTAATGGAAAAATGGTGATGATAGACTTGGTCAGTGCAGGGTTTCCACAAGCCTTCAATTTGTTAAAAAAAACACAATATCTGTGAAGCAGGATAAGATGAGGTATGCCTGTGTGTAGATCTCTAAGAGGGGATGAATTGTAAGAACTGCCTCTCGTGATTATGGAGACCGAGTTCCCAGATCTGCTGTCTGCAAGCTGTAGAAACAGGAAAGTCAGTGGTGTAATTCAGTCTGAGTTCAAAGACCTAAGAGGCAAGGGAAGCCTTGGTCTAAGTCCTGGTCTGAAAATTATGGGGAGGGCCGATAGCGTGCGTCCTGATCCAAGTTCAGAGACCCAAGAACCAGGGGTGCCATTGTCTGAGGGTAGAAGACAGATGTCTCGGCTGAAATGCAAGAGCCAGTTCTTCCTTACTTTGCCTTTTCGTTCTATTCAGGCCCTCAACAGACTGAATGATGTCCACTGAATTAGCCAAGGTGATCTTCTCTAGTTAGCTCATTTAAAAGCTAATCACGGGGAAGGTATAGCTCAGTGGCAGAGCATGCACAAGGTCCTGGGTTCAATCCCCAGTGCTACCATTAAATAAACAATAAATAAACGAGCCTAATTAACCCCCATCAAAACAAGCAAACAAACAAACAAAAATAAAACAAACAAAAGCTAATCTCCTCTGGAAACACCTTCACAGACGCGCTCAGAAATAATGTTTTACCAGCTATCTGGGCACCCTTTAGCCCAGTCAGGTAGACACACTTAATTAACCATTCACACTCTGCCTTATAGCACCAAACTCTAGGTCATTTGTCTTGTGACAGTGATTCCTTGATCTGGAAAAGGAGGTTCATGATAAACTAACCTGTCTTTCTAGGTCATGGTGTTCCAAGGCCTTGGCCATTTCTTTTCCACCTTTCAATGCCCCAATATGCAATGTGAAGCTATTTGTGCATATTATCACTGTCAGTTATAATGGCACTAACAGAAGAAGTAGTCACTTATCTTTGAGAAGCAAGAATCAGTTCATACAAATTATGGTAGTAATTTTTAATTTTGATTTTTCTTCTTTTCCTATATCTGGAAATATATAATATTGATCTTGTTATTAAAGATTCAGCAAGATAAGACTGAAAACTAACTTTTCTGATTGGTAATATTTTTATTTCTATAGCATTACTTTTATGATTAAATATGTCTTAGAAATCTCAATGGTGTAGGACAGGTCTAAATTTGAGGCACTCTGAAATCCTACTGCTGAACTTGTCTTGTGCTTATATATGAGATTATAAAATCTGAATCTGTGTTGCACTGGCAGGAAGATAAATAATGCAGGCAAAAGACTTTGTCTACCATCTTCTTTTATCTGTTTAATGACCAAAGAGAATAAAAATGAAAGAAGTAGGAAAAGAAGTAAATGAAGGCCCTCTGGACTCATTCTATTAGATAAAGCAACTTAACGGGGAAGAAACTGATCACTTTAAGGTGAAGATGAACTTCTTGCAGCGAGTTTGATAAATTGTTATCATTCCAAGCAATTTGATATAATGCAATCTCCATGTCTGAATGGTGTAATTACTAGATACATTGTGAGCTGTCAGGAAATTGAGAGATCGATCACCCAAAGACTTGGCTGGATCCACACTTATTTATTTGCACCTGGGGTAAAAATCACAACAATAAGAGCAACGAAGAATAAAAATAATAATATAAAAGAAAAGAAGGGAGGTTAAATAATGAATATAGACGCTCAGTTTCTGGCATGTAATCAGCAAAACACTCAAGTCCGTAAATATAAACAAAAATCACTGTGAGGTTTATTTTTGTATAATTCTATGACATAAAATCAGAACGTAAAAAATATATGAATGCTATTTTTGTAACTTAAAACACAAATTAGAGTCAAAAGTTTTTATAATGTTTGATGCAAATTAATTTGGATTTTAACTTTTTTTAGCTTAGTAAGTTTCTTAATAGATAATGTCAGATATAAGGATCAAGAGAGAAGAACGTGGAATTTATATCTAACATACTGTTTTTATATTTCTAACGAGTAAGTAGATGAGGGTGAGGTATAAAGAATGTAGTCATCTCTGGGTATGTAGACACTATATGAAAGAGTGCCGTGAGTCACTATGATACTTGGTTTATACTTGTTAAACTAGAAAATGTACAAAATGCAATGTATCATTTGACTACCCAAAGATATCTTCTGTGTGTGCTAAATGAAAAACAAAAGCAAAACAAAACAAAAAAAACATCATCCATTACAAATGGGAACCCTAAATACTGCATTATGACTTTATTTCACATGCATGACTTTCTCTAATGGTTTAGGAAATTTTTAGAGGAAAGATATTATGCTCATAAAGAATCTGTTTCACTTGCTGAACAGACTCAATCTTCTTCTTTCATGGGGCAACCAAGTTTAAATGTTTCATCAGCAATTCAGTCTAATTCAACAAAAACTAAACTCATCATCGTCCTCCCAGTCGTCCTGATCCATCTTCATGCTTCCTGTTTTGTTTAATGGTATCATCACTCACCCAATCAACAATTTCAAGATCCTGAACTCTTCATTAATTTTCCTTCTCTCTCGTCTTGTCAGCAAATCCTATTGGTATCATCTTGACAAAGTATTTAACTTCCTTTTTCCATCAAAACAGCAGTGTCTGAACCAATGTTAAAATGTGTTTATATTGTCACACCGTTTTCTACTAGAACAACTTATTTTAAAACACCCCTTTTTCTAATCTACCCTTAACAATGCTGCCTCAGCAAAATTTTTCTATTTCATCTTTAAATATGACTATATTAGTTAAGGTTGAAATTCAGCGTATGTCATAGAACCCTATAATAACATTTTTTAATGGGTAGAGAAGTTGCTTTTTCTCCTATAATGGGCTGTGTGATGACTTTCCTCGGTTATCCGTGGATCCCGGCTCCTCCTGTCTTCTTTCTCCACTCTCCCTCACATTATCCAAGATGACTTGCTACTGTGAACATGATGCAAGGAGGATGGAGGGAGGGGTTAAAGGGTAAAGACAAGCACTGCAGACATCACTTTACTTTATATCCCATTAGTTAAATCTTAGTTATATGGACATACTTAGATTCATAGATCACTGGGTCGTTGTACCAGCCTTAAGAATGCACCACTTGAATTTCCCTTTAAGAGAGAAATGTAGTTAGCTGATGCTTCTCACTTGCCCAGGCATTTGGGAACCACCACAGTGTTCCAACTGAGGCCAGGCTCTGCCTGGGCTGTTTGGAGCTAATGACTTAGCATTGAGGGCCTCCTGGAGCCTGGCATTCCTGCCCAACATAGCACTTCTCTAAGAGACAGCCTTTGATCTGGGGCTTTCTGTCACCCTGGGTAGATATTTCTTGGAGCTGCACTTGAATCCGAAGCTTTTCCTACTCAATCCTTCTTCCTTTTCTCTCTCTCTCAGTTCATAAATGTCAAACCTAAATCTCCATCTCAAGGCTCTCTGCCTACTCAGGTTCCCTCTCCCTTTTACCACGCACAGGCACTTCCCCCAACAGATCTTTTGCACAGAAACTGCATCTTGTCATCTGCCTTTTAGAGAATCAGAATTAGCCAGCAATAACCAAACTGAAATCAGGAGTTCTAATACTATGATAATGAAGGGGAGACCAATAATGGGGGGGCGTCAGCTGTCTCTGCTGTAAGTAACAAGTCCTCACTAGTTTCCTAGATCCTAAGATAAAGTTTTTTATTTAATAGCTTCAGATGGAATACCAATTGTCAGAGCAGTAGTAGAGTTAATGTATAAGAAAAATTATTCTCACTAAAGCTCTATAAATATTAGCACATAAACAGCTCTGCTTTGGGGAGACCTCTTGGATATGTGTGACACAAAATAAAGTACCCTTTAAGTGAACAGATTCTCATATTAAATAAGCATCAATTCAGCTGTCAGATCTGCGCTTGAACATGTTACTAAATTTCCCTAAGACTCTAGTTTTTGATCCATTAAAAGTGGGTTTGAATAGTTCTCCTCCATAAAGATTATTATAAAATATAGTGAAATCATGAAGAATGTAAAAGGCTTAGCAGATTTCCTAACACAGAGGAAGAATTTCCTCCTCCTCACCACTGGCTATTGCTGTTGTATTATTCTTGATGTTGCTGTTGTTGTTATTTTCTGCAGCATCCTGAGCTATTTCTTTTTTTTTTCTATGAAAAAAATCAGTTTTTAATACTCAGTGAATGAAAATTTGAAAACTGAGAAGTGTCTGTTTTCATACAAGGTTGACTTTGACTAGGCACTAACATCAAGCAAGCCATTTAAAAAAAAAAAAACATTTTCTGCCCATAGTTTATACTGAAGCCTGAACAGCAGTTGAAAAACAAAATCTAAGTGGACAACAGTTCCACTGGAGGATTTTTTCTGAGCTCATCAGGTATTCATTCATCCATAATAATTCATTCCACCAACATTCTTAAGTATCCAGCCCTTAATTAAGGTGACAGTCCCTGTTGCTGATTCCTCTATGACTCTGAGATGGAAAGTGGAGGCTCTCAGGGAAGTAATGTCTATTTTCATTGCTATAGTGCTGAAGAGTAGGGCTGTGGCATGGCTGGCCTGAGGTCACAATTGTCGCTGAGCAGATACTACGTCTCTTGATAAATGGGTTCAGTGAATCATTTCCATGTAGCTTCTTTCTAATGTGAATCACAAATGAATGTGATATTCTACCTTCTTTCTGAAGACTGCTGCTAGATTCTAGGAAACTCAAAATGAGAAAATTATAGAAAACCACTCTATCGAAGCTCCAGATGTTCACATCTAATTGTTGATAATGTTTTTCTTTGCCAAGTGACATATATCACTTCAAGAATGTATGACCCTCAAGCCAAGAAAACAAAGTCTTCCTTTTATTTCATGAAAAAATAATAGCCTGGAAAGTAGGGGTGTTTTTGTTCTTGTGAATGGTTCTGCTTAATATTTTTGAGTTTGTGGCATTATTGATTTGCCCATGAGTGACTTAAATGTAAGCATTTTTAGCTTAAATATTTTAACTTTGGAAATGGGCATCACATGACATAAGCTCATACCAAGACTCCCAAAGCTGACTTAATTCATGAAAGTGGCTATAGAACAAGAGTTGGCAAACTATAGCCATGGGCCAAATCAAGCCTGTTGCCTGTTCTCTTCCAGCTTACAAGCTAAGAATGGTTTTTACTTTCAAAAAGTGAGCAGGACATTCATTAAGGATTGCTGTTGGACTGCCAAAGAAATGAGAAGGACTGGGCAGAGGGACAAATTAAACTGTAGTGTCAGCCTCTGCTGACCCCCCTGGGGAGCTCTGGAGTTGGGATGGCCTTTTGGAGTTGTCTTGGGTAGGGATGAGTTGCTGTGAATGTGAGCTGACCCTGAACAAGGTATAACTCGGAGCAGGGCAGCTTTCTTAGCTAAGACAATCCTCCAAGAATGATGATAATTTATTTTTATTTTATTCTAAAAGTTTTTGGGTGGGGAGGAGGAAATTAGGTTTTTTAATTTATTTATCTTAAATGGAGGTACTGGGGATTGAGCCCAGGACCTTGTGCATACTAGGCACACACTCTGCCACTGAGCTATAACCTCCCCACTGATGATTATTAAAGATCATCTTCTGTCTGCCCTCTCAGCAACTGGGGAACAAGTTCTTCTCTCCTGAGGAGGCTCCAGACTTATCTAGGGCCTTCCTTAAGAGCCAACCCACCACACTTCTTGTGCCTTTTTTTCTAGCTCTGCCTTGTAGCTCCTTAGTTTCATGACATGGGGCAGCACAGAAAGAAAAGCCTAAGGAAGAAAACATCTAAGATGAGAAGGTAAGAACATTCTTGAGAACTAGGGCTGAATCTTAGCCAGATCCTTTCTGGAGCTAGAACACCCAGGCCTGCTCAGGTTAGGGGCCTCCCAAGAGAGAAAAGTGCTGCAATGAAAAGTGATTGTCCACATATAAATATCGTAGTGACTCACGGCACTCTTTCATATAGTGTCTGTATATCCAGAGATGACTAAATTCTTTATACCTCACCCTCATCTACTTACCCGTTAGAAATATTAAAACAATATGTTAGACATAAATTTCACGTTCTTCTCTCTAGATCCTTATTTACAAAAGAGAAACAGACTAACAGACATAGAAAACAAACTTATGGTTACCAGGGGGGAAAGAGGGGAGGGAAGGACAAATTGGGAGTTTGGGATTGGCAGATACAAACTACTATGTACAGAAAAGATAAACAACAAGGTCATACTGTATAGCACAGGGAACTATATTCAGTGGCTTGTAGTAACTTGTAATGAAAAAGAATATATATATATATGTATAACTGAATCGCTATGCTGTACACCTGAAACTAATACAATATTGTAAATCAACTATACTTCAATTGGAAAAAAAGTGATTGTCAGTCTCAAGAATGGAAGAGTCAAAAAGAGAACAGACCCTCAGAGGGCACTATGTAGGGTTTTGTATGCTTCCCCAATCATGTTAAGTATCGCACCCTCTGCAGAGGGGCTCTGTTAATGGCTGACGCTGTGACTTACTGGGGAAAATAATATAGTAGCAAGAAAGGGAAAGTCTGGAACTTCCTTTTAAAGCTGACCACTATTTCCTCTCTGTTAATACTAAATCTCTTTGATTAATCCTATGACTTCTACCCTAAATCTCTCCTGCTAATTTAGGAATCTTTTCTCATTTGTTGGCAACTTTTTCCTCTCCTGCATAGCTCACTTCAGAGTTCATCTCATCTGGTAAGTAAGTGGTCAAGATCAAGGTTACTTTCACACTGATCCTGGACTGCCTGACTAACTGGCATCCTCTCCTTGCCTCTTAGAGATTGTGCTGTAAGTTTATAAAGGTTGAGCCAACTATGAGGCAGCTGTGTTATCTCACCTTCAGGGATTGTGCTTTGTGTAGAATAAGCAGTCAGTAAATATTAACCCCAATACAGCAAATATGATTCAGAGAGAGATGAATGACTTACTGACATCTCATGAATAGAATGATCCATAGAAGTGGACCAGAGGTCTTGGTTCTAAACATTCTTCAACAACACCGGTTATATGTTGGGTTGTTGTTGTTATTGTTATTATTATTGTTGTTGTTGTTGTTATTATTATTACTGATTTCTTTTATTCTTTTATCTTTTAAAAGTCTAGAGCACCCCCTTACTGGAACATAGACATCAACATCAATTTTATCTAGAAGAATTGTACTAGTGCCTATGTTTCTAGTTACTATTTAGAATTTAAAATCTAACTTTCTTACAGTAGTTTATGGTCAATCTAGATCTGTAGGAGACATTATTATATAGGGATGGAGAACGAAATACAATAGAGTGTTGATTTGAAGTTTGAGGTTATTTATTCTTATGGCTTCTCTGTAAAGGAAATTACTCCTCTTTTTTTTTTCCCCCAACAGCTCAAGCATTTAATTTATTTTTTTTTATTAAATGCAAGATATTTTAAATCCTGTAGTGCTTTAAAGTTTTCATGAGTTTCACATGCATGATTTCATATAATCCCATAATTACCCATTTTTCACCCTGCCCCTTATTTTCCCTCCTCCATACCGTCTCCGCATTGGTAACCACTAGTTTGTTTTCTATATCTGTGAGTCTATTTCTGTTTTTTGTTTTAGTCACTAGGTTGTCATATTTTTTAGATTCCACATATAAGTGATATAAAACAGTATTTTTCTTTCTCTGTCTGACTTATTTCACTTAGAATAATGCCCTCCAAGTCCATCTATTTGCTAAAAATGGCAAAAATTTCATCCATTTTTATGGCTGAGTAGTATTCCATTGTATATATGTACCACATCTTCTTTACGCATTCATCTGTGGATGGACACTTAGAGTGCTTCTATACCTTGCTGATTGTAAATAATGCTGCTATAAACATTGGAGCATATCTATCTTCTCTAATTAGTGTTTTGGTTTTTTTTTTCTGGATGTATACCCAGGAGTGGAATTGCTGGGTCGTACAGTAGTTCTATTTTTAGTTTTTTATAAACCTCCAGACCATTTTTCACAATGGCTGCACCTATTTACATTCCCACCAACAGATTGCCTAACACAAAGGAAGAATTTCGTTCTCCCCGACACCAACTATTGCTATTGTATTATAATTCTTGCTATAGTTGTTGTTGTTGTTATTTTCTGCAGCATCCTGAGCTATTTCTTTACTTTGAAAATCCCAGTGCTTGAGGGAATGACTCCCCCCATGCACTCAGCCTCTGTATAATTAGTGTTTGCAGCCTAGAGGAATAAAATTATGTTTGAGAATTTATGAGAATTGTTTGAGAATTTATATTTTGCCAAATGGCAGAAAGTTTCTTAAAACTGTTTCCATACTATATTCAAGAGGAATTTCATTGAAGGTCATATCCAAATTCTTACAGATAGTAGATATTTTGAGGAATGCATTGGCACTAAAGGTAAGTATCAATACAATTTCTTTCATGTTTTGTAAATAGTGAATAGGAACAGAAATAGAGCAATCAATAAACACAGTTAATAAAATGTGTATATTTGCAATAGAAAGTGACAACCTTCAAAGTTTGAAATTGGAGCAAATGCAAATAAAGAGATTAAAAATTCAGCAAAAATTGGTGTATCAACTTGGGATAACTCACATCATAGGCAAAATTGCATCAAAAAACTCTGTGCCATACTTGGCTACAAAGCAGCAAGGGACATAAAAGTACATAAAGAAGAATCACATGTAATTTCATTAATTGCATCCTTGCAAATCTTTACATTAAAAAGTGACAGTTTTCATACGATTTTTAAAAGTAATGTTCAAAATAGTGCATTGTCATTATCCAATTTAATTCCACAAAAGCAATTAGAAGCTTGGCCAATCTAGCAAGGCCCAAATACATAGTTAACTGATGGTTAGAGTTAATCCAGGGATAGATTTATAAAAAGAATAATTGGTATATAAATACTATTTTGTTATAATATATGCCAATAATGCAGAAGTAGATAAATTAGAAGTTGCAATTTTCTCTTTAAACTGATCTACCCACTCCCTGAATACCATACTTTCCCCAGTGGTAACCTGTCTTCATGGTTTGCTGAGTGTGTCATTCTTGAAATATTCTATGCATTTATCTGGTTTATACACTAAATATGTATAACATATTTTGTTCAATTTTTTTCATTAATATATTTAATTAATATGGAACATCATATTATTTTTATTTCAGACTTGCTTGTGTGTCTTGACGTGACAATTACTACTGTCATTTTGACCACATTTTATTCAACTGCTCTCATATTCACAGGTAAGATTGATTCCACTTTTGGTCATTTTAAAACAAAACTACAGTGAACATATAGTATATATGTCCTTTTCATGTGCATATTTCTGTAATACATGTTCTTAGAACTTAAGTTATTATTCTAAAGGATAAATGTATTTTAAATTTCAGAAAATACCGTAACATTCCTTGTCAAAAGTTTGTGCCTATTTATATAGATGATAACAATACCTGTGAATAATCATTTACTGTTTCATTCCACTCTTATTGGAGAAAACTAGTTTATTTTTATTTATTACACATTTCTTTTGCTCTTGCATCATTCTAATTGGGTTGTTTAATTTTATATATTCATTTTATGAAGTATTTATTCTAATTAGATTATACCCATTTTATATTGCCCAGTCTCTTAAAAGATATCTTTTAAAAAACTTTGTATATAGTATATATTCACTAATAGCTTATAGATTTTAAATATATGTATTAATAACAGATTTTCTGTTTTGCTTTGTAAAGATTTCTTCAATCTGACTGAAAAACTATAATGCTGATTGATGATTAATTTTATATAGTTGCTATTTACTTTTATGTACTATTCATGTGGAATTATTTTTTCTTGTTCTTAATAACAGATTAATTTCATAATTGTTTTTTATTTTCTCAATGATTAGCCATTATTTTAAAAATTAGCTAAAATTCTAAAAATTGTAAAATATTTTATTGGCTATTACATCTTTCCCCATATATTTGAATTCCCAATATGAATTAAATGTTTCTAGAATCTGTTCTGTTCCACCAACTAATGTGTATATCATAGCAATTTATGACTTTATTTCCCATCTCATTTCGGAATTTTCAACATTTTCAATTATATTGAGTAACATTCTTCTAAAAGTTGATATTTGTAAAATAATTTGTCCAATTCAGGAACATCATATATATCTTTGTGTATTTTATGTGTGTCAGGGATTTTTATAGTGGTATTTTAGTATGTAATATACCTATTGTATTAAATTATTCCTGATTATTTTGTAGTTGGTTGGTCACAAGTAATATGCTATTTTTTAAATATTTAAAATTATCACTGGAATAGATTTTGCTGGAATATAAACAAACTGAAAAAAATGAATTTTGATCTTGAATATGGCTGTTATGCTGAACTTCTTAAAATTCTAATGTGGTGTTATTGCTTTTTTCTTTCTTTTTTTTTTTTTCCTAGTTGGTGAGTCAAGTTTTTCCCCTTAAATAAAAGTTTGATAATATAGATATTGCAAGCGTAACTCTGCAAATAATTCCTTAAATTTCTCTCTTTATTATAAAATTATCTTTTCTTGCTTTTCTTATTCTTCCAACTAGAATTTTTAATTTTTCAACTACAAATGTAATGTTTTCTATTGAAAATAATAGTTGTTCTTCATCAAAAAAAGGTATATATTTACCTCTAGCCCTATAAACTGATTTTTATTTCTTTTGTCAAGAATTGCTGTCATATTTTGCAAGTGATTTTCCGCTGTCTATTGATATAGACTTGCATTTTTATTTTTAATCTGTTAATATGTGAACTTACATTGATATATAAGCATTAATTATCCTCAAATTCCTAGGATTAACCCTGCTTGGTTATGTTGAATTAATTCTGTAAAACACTTCTGGAGTTATTTTCTATTTATCTAGTATCTTTTAATCTGTTTTTATAAGTGAAATTGGCTTGCAAGTATGTATGTATGTGTCTGTGTGTGTGTGTTGGAATCTGTCTTGTTTGGATAACATGCAAATGATATCCCCATAGAATGAACTGGCAAACATTTTATATTTTCCATGTTCTAAAATGGTTTATATGACATGGATTTATTTTTTTCCCTGAAGATTAATTAACAACTATTTCAAATCTAAGTTTTAAAAGGTGATTTTTTTAATGACATTTATCACAATTGCTGTAAAATAGTAAGAAATAAAAGAGGAATTTGGTCCTGAAATAATTGGTTTTCTATTTTGTCTTTAATCTTTCTACCCCATGTGTACATGCCATCCTAAACCTTAAGACAGGAAGATGATAAAAGGCAAAAATTAATCTTAAAAATTATACCTAGCCTAAGGTACTAGTAAGTAATGGCATATTTACATAAGGACTAAATTGTATTTAAAAATAAGCAAAAGTAACACTTTTCAACACTTAGTTGACTAGTTGTCCAGACCTGCCCTGCCAATCTCCAGCCAACATGCCTGTCCAGTTCTCATTGGCCCAGGGACTATCTATATCTATTTATCTATTGATTATGTATTAAGTGAGTGAAGATAAAAACTTGACATGATTTTTTTCAATAATGCTTTCTTGTTTAATGAAAGTATGGGATTCTTGAGCAATCATGGACTAAATCTGAAGGACATTTTGATCAAGCCATATAAATTTTATCAAAGTCAAGTGGAGCATTTACTTCATTATTCCCTTTCCATAAAATACTACTATTTACAAACGTAAAGAAAGCACAACACTGCAAAATTAAGAGCAATTAACAGAGGCTTCATAAATTTCACAATATCTATATTCTTTCTATCTATGTAGCTATCATGACAATAGAGAAATTCCCATAAGACTTCTCATGATGATTGTTGCCAATAGTGTAACTAAAGAGACAATGAAGCCTTTTTTTTCAAGTCCATAGTCAAGAACCAAACTGATAGCTTAGCTGATTATAGCAACTTATATATCTTGCAGTCAAAGCATTGTCATTTTTTCTCCACTGATTTTATTGACTATTTTATGAAGATAATTTTAAGCAAGTATATATTTTAATCAGTGCATGCCTACAGATGCTGTGGGAGAGAAAATTCAGTTTCCTCAATCTTCCAAAACTGATATTATTCTTCAATCTTTGTCAAATCTATCTATTGCCAATGATATATATTATAAGTAATGTTTTGGTGTAACTTGATGATGCTTAAGTAACATTAGTTTTTTCATTGGAATTTTTTTGTGTTATAAACGAAAACAGTGTTTCTCACTTGCTTTAAGGGAATTGCTCTGCATTTGGTGTGTTATGTTGGTTGCTAGCAGAAAATATGCTTGAGCAAGTTTTGAGTTGAAGGATATACTTGCTTTTTAAAATACTTGGAAAATAAAAAATGCCTTTGAATTTAGAAAAAAAAGTACGAATTCAGTACTATATGACTAATTTGGCAGCTATGTACAAAGTATTGGGTATAGTGGATTTGAAATTTTCAGAAAAACACACAAAAAAGTATTTTGCATTGTAATATGCTGTGAGTTTTTATAGCCCAAAACCCATGATGGAGCTGTGGAAACAATGCATTGGTATTAAAACTTTATTCCAGAGATCATAAAAAAGAAGAAAAAACACATTTTCATGTTCTTAATAGATAGAATTATGCATTCACCTCATCTGAACATGTTATCAAGTAATTAAGAGAAACAGCAAATACAACTGTTTCACTCAACTGGAAATGATATTTTGAATATTCTAAACATTATTTCAACTACTCTATGTCAATGTAGTGGTAAATATTATGAAGTATCACAGCACAGTGTTCTGTTTTATAATTGTCAATTAAAAGTTATTCATAAAATAATGAAAGCAAAGTTCAGTGAGGTGGATAGGTAATTTAAGACATCAAAATTTCCAAAGATAAACACAGAACAATGCTGAAGGACTTGAATTTTACTTAAATTAAGTAGAATTGCTGTTAATATGCAATCAGTAATAATTGGTTGTTACCCTTGAAGACTGGGTCAACTGAGGGTTGACTACACAGAGCATATTGCTACTGAGCTGCGAAGTGTTGCCAGTGACCCTTCTGCTTCTTAGTGAAATTTAAAGTATAGATTTTATTTCTAAATTCTGATATGTTTTGGGATTTAGTTACCTTGGAGACCACTTCTCCACCCTTGCGGATCATTTGAAGGTTCCTGTTGTTTCCAGCTCAGAACAATTGAGAAAATAACAGTTTATTTTGAAATATACACATTGTTCAAAAATTCTACTGTAAGAAGTATAAAGAATATGAACTCCACATCAGCAATAGCTGTGTACCACTGTTAACATAATAGCCTACGTTTACTGGGTGCGAATGTGTGACTGGCACTGTCCTAAGGCTTGACATAGATAGTCCCACTTAATCCTCATAAGAAAAATAAACCCATATGGCAGGAGTATGGGCCTCCCTTTTAAATATGAGGAAATTGAACTTCTTGAATATGTATTTTCTGGGTAGAGTTTCCAGTCTGTTTCAGAGCATGTGCTCTCATCACTCTCTTTTCTGGCTCTTAAGTCTGTGTGCTTCGGAGAGAGTCTACCGTGGATGTCATAAAATATACTGTGATTAAATGCATGTGTAACAAGGACACTATTTCTACAATCACCTGAACTCACTGGGGAATTAACAAATGACTCTGCTCAGTTTTATCTTGGTCAGGAGTGAAGTTTTATGTGTTATTACCCACCAAACTCACACACAGAAGATTTTCAAATACTTTACTCACAGTTCAGAGTTTTAGGACCATCCAGGCCTGTTAAATACGTACTACATGGGCAATTGTGAAGTAGGAGATGTAAATGATTAGATTTCAGGAATAATGAACATTCAATAAATCAATGATGATGTTTTATCCACTAGATGTTACTAGTGCTTATGGAAAAAAAGGTTTTATACCATTAATATGCCCATTGTGTTAAAACTATGTTTTCTTCTGTATTTGATTTCCACATTTTTTGCACTTTTGGGAATTCTTCAGGGTGAGACATTTAAGCAGAATGGTTCCTTTTTTTCAGCTTTATTGAGATTAATTGACATGCAACATTATGTAAGTTTAAGGTGTACAATGTGATGATTTTGATGCATGTATATATTGAGAAATGCTTACCACAGTAAGGTTAGTTAACATATACTTCACCTCACATAATAGACAATTAGTTGTTGTTGTTGTTGAAAACTTTAAAGCTTTACTCTCATAGCAGTTTTCAAGTGTACAATACAGTATTAACTACAGTCACCCAGGTTATACATTACAATCCAGCACGTATTCATCTAATCACTGGAAGTTTGTATACTTTGACCAATATCTCCCTATTCCCCCTACCCACCAGCCCCTGGCAACTCTCATTCTACTGTTTCTGAGTCAGCTTTTTAAAATTCTGCATACAAGTGATATCATGCAGTATTTGTCTTTCTCTGTCTGCTTTATTTCACTGAGTATAATGCCCTCAAGGTCCATTCACGTTGTTGTAAATGGCAGAATTTACTTGTATTTATGGCTGAATAATAGTCCATTATTTTATTTTATCCATTTTATCCATCAATATACTGATAGGTTGTTTCCATGCCTTGGCTGTTGTGAATAATGCTGCAATGAACATGAAAGTGTAGATATCTCTTCCAGAGGTTCCAGAAAGTGATTTCAACTGGATCATATGGTGGATCAATTTTTTAATTTTTAAGAAACCTCCATACTATTTTACAGAGTGGCTGTACCAAATTACATCCTCAATGAGGGTACACCAGTGTTCCCTTTTCTCCACATCCTTGCCAGCATATGGTATCTCTTGTCTTTTTGGTAATACCATTCCAACAGGTATGAGGTGATATCTCACTGTGGTTTTGATTTGCGTTTCCCTGATGATTAGTGAAGTTGATCACCTTTTCACGTGCTTGTTGACTGATTGTATGTCTTCTTTGGAAAAATGTTTATTCAGTTTCTCTGCCAATCTTCATCTGATTGTTTGCTTTTTTTGCTGTTGAGCTGTATGAGTTCCTTATATATTTTGGATATTGATTCTTTATCTATGGTATATAATTTGGAATCTATTCTGTCACTTGCCTTTTTATTTTGTTGATTGTTTCTTTTGCTGTGCAGACATTTTTAATCATAAGTAGTCCCACTTGTAGATTTTTGTTTTTGTTGCTTGTGCTTTTGGTGTCATATCAGAAAAATTGTTGTATGAAGATGCAAGTAAGTGCTTTTTTACCTTGAAGGACTTGTCCCAACATTTCCTTGATGATTGGATAAAAAGTGTATCCAAGTAAAAGGATACTGAGTATGTACTGGGAATATATATGTATCTTACATTGCATCTAGGGATTTGACACTTCCAGATCAACGGATCAATTTAACTTGATGGCATCAATATAGAAAATTACTGATATCATCTGTGGATTGTCAACATCATAAATGCCCCTACATACAGTATTATGCAGAAAACAAGAACATTGACATAGTATACAAAAACCAGGAAGGTGAACTGCTGTCCTTGGTCCTTACTGTATAAACACACACACATACAGTTATATATACACCATCTTAATGGAGATAGAAAATTTACTTATTTATTATTTTCCAAATCAAAATACGCATAGAAAAATCTCCAGTGATAATGTTTATGATAAATTTCTCTAGTCAATGTATCACAGGTAGAAGTAGCAGTTTCAATTCAAAACCAGGCTACCACCTGGTTATGTACACAGGAATCCACATTTATCTGTCATGATCCATTGCTGTTATGCTAAAGCCACATAAGCAAATTAAGTGGGGGTATCTAGGGATCATAACTACTGCATCTTTCATGTCTTTGACAGTAACACTAATTTTTTCAGTAATTCCAGGAACGCAGTATTGCTGTTTCAAGCTTGTTGGAATGGGAGACAGGTTCAGTTCAGTTTTATTTGGCTCTTCTACACAAGTCTGAAAACCAAGACAAGGGATGTTCTATCACTGAATGTGGTTACTCCACTCATATACTCAAGAACTGAAGAAATACCCACAAAGTCCATTATGAACCTATGATTTGGCCTTTGGTCAAAACTGACCTCCATATGTCCTATGCTAACCATTTGACAGGGTGCTGCTTCTGTGTAGTTCACATTATTGATACCTCAGACTACCTGTGTAAACATTCTTGAAGGGTCTGGATATTACCTTTTTCACCTGTGTAGAGGTACCCTCACAAATGGCAGCAGGCTGTTTTGAGGAAGAATCTAATCATTTACTAGCAACTGCCACAGATCCCTGTGGATCAAAGCACTCTGCTTACAGAATTATGTTTACTTTGCTTCTAATTATTAAGTGCTACCACTTGGTCTCTGTTATCCTGGTATCCCCTCACATTTATGAATATTAAGGAACACAAATCAAGGACAGTATACCTCACTGTTAACCCTGACTTAGGTCAGGCACCACCAAGCTATCTCAAAACAGATAGGATCTGTCTGACCCTTGAGTTTTTCAGTTGCCTGAGTTAGATATGTGAGCCTGGGCTTTCTATAGTCAGTCCGTTGTAACATTACTACATCCCTGAGTTCAATGCTATGGACATTCTTGCATCTCCATTTCGTTTATTGTAAGTCAGTGTCGGATTCAAGAATCCAGTTACTGATTCAAGACACTTAGAAGATACATACACACACACACACACAATTTATCATCTATCTACCTGTCTATATTTACAATATTTTATACATAAGAATAAATAAAGCAGTGTGAGAACATTTCCCAATTTCTAAATCTTCAATTTTCCCTTGCGAAGATTGAGGGGTTAATATTTATGGAAACTTGCCAAGTTCGAGTTCTTAAGTTTTCTTAATGATTCCTAAATTTTATCATAGTAATTATCTCTTAATCCTTGATAATATTTTTAGCTTCATTTTCTGATATTAATATAACTAAATTGGTTTCCTTTCGATGAATATTCTCCCCTTAGATACTTCCTGTTGCTTACACTTCAAGCTTTCTCTGTCCTGTTGAGTCTGCTAAAAATAAATAACAACAATTTTCTCTTTAGCTAAATTAAATTTTATGTTTAATGTATTTACTGTGATTTTAATGTTAACATTGACATTTCTTTCCTAAGAACTGTATTGGATCTTCTGCAAATAGGTACAGATTTTTTTCTTGATTTTGCCTTTCTTTTGTAAAAAAATTTCATATAATTTATCTATATTTTGGTATTGTTTCTTCAAAAAACATTGGATTTACAGGGTACATACAGTGTGTGTGTATGTATATATATATACATTATGAAATTATATATATATATGTATCAGTTCCCCTTTTTTTCAGCTGGCTTTTTTTTTAATGTTTTCTTCTTTTCATCTACCATTGTTCATCTTTGATATTGTCATTTTTTTTTTCAATTTCACCTGTTGAAATTCTGAGGACTTCAATAGAGAATAATCTCCTCTAAAATAGGTTTTAATTTGCTTCTTCTGGATTCCAAGGAACACTGTTAACCTGGGAAACTATCTTTAATTTATCAATATATGATTTTTATGATTAGAGATCTCCTAATTTAAATTTCAGATGCAAGTGAGATCTATAATTATGAATACATAGGGAATATTATTATTAACCCATTTTCATAGCAAAAAAAAAGGTAGTTTTCCAATAGCCTCTCATTAGTGATAGGCATATTTTTGCACCCTCTTGTTTTACTAAGTTTTCAGCCCCCAGTGAGGGTCTGCACTTTATATACAGGCGTCAGATTCGTCCCCAACTTAACAGAAGTCATGATTTAGTCAATTTTTCCTAAACTGATATTAATTTGACTTTCAGACAGTCTCAGATTTCTTTGATTAACATCAATTCTCTGATTATAAGTCATCTTTTTTTGTTTTTATTGTTTTTGTGTTTTATTTCTTTGATGGGGACACTTAGTCGCTTGCCTTATCTTTTTACAATCTCAGCAATATTTTAGCTCTTATGTTTATTGTCATTTTTCCTGTCTCTAGTTATATTGTGGACTGGTATTCTTTTAAAAAAACCTACTCTAATACTCCTATTAATATATTTTGTAAAATGTAAGTTTATATTATTAATATCTATTTTTTTTCTTTTCAGCACCTTGGTAAAATTCCACCATGTAAAGAACAGACATAAGGAAAACCCAGAGTTTATGCCATCATCAGAAACTCATCCTTTTAGGAATACAATGTTTTAGATGGTGAGATAATATCTAACTGACCCAATCAGATTCTGAAGCAGATACCATTCTCTTGGAAACAGACTCCAAGAACCTGAGGTTTGTGTGCAGTAGAATTATTAATGTGTATTCTTGGGAACAATATCTGTTAATAAAATAGAAAAACAATGACAGAGGAAAGACAATATAGTCTTCAAAAAAATACATCTAAATTTAGTTGAATTTCCTTTAATGTCTTATAATCATGAAAAACTATATATACAGGGAACTGTATTCAGTATCTTGTAATAAACTATAATGGAAAAGAATAAAAAAACTAACATAATATATTTTATATATAACTGAATCATTTTGCTGTACACCTGAAACTAACACAATAATGTAAATCAACTGTACTTCAATTTACAAAAAGAAAAACAACCTACATATGTAGCCCCTGATTCCTGCACTCACCTACCAGGTAGTGCTGCTGTTCTGTTTTCCAAAATTCAGTCAATCTTCGTGGCCCAAGCCTTTATACATTTTGTTACTAAGAAATCTAGTAATTTCCTAGCATCCCTACAGTAGGTATAGTTGTTTGCTTAAACCATACAAAGTTCTTCTTTTTACTTAACGTAACTCTGGTTTTGATTCGCCATCCAGCCTTCCCACAGGCAGCATGGATATCCACAGGCTATGGATGACACACTGGAAACTGATAATATGTCCTTCATCAAAGATTCTGGTTAAGTCACTCGACTAGTCAGTGATTTTTTTTTTTTTCAGGAATAGTAGTGTGACGAAATTCAGACCACAGAGAATCATGATGAAATTTGCTTCTTTCTCTGTCATTACCAGTGATTTCCAGAAACATTTCTTCTTCTACCATTAAAGCAAAGGAGAATACAGGTAATCATGTTCATTCTTGGCAGTAATTCCATAAGTATGTATAGAAACAATTTTAGGATTGTATCAATACTGTGGCCAGGAGAGCTGAGAGCTTGAGCCTTTATAATATCAAAGAGCTACTGAATGAATTCATCCTAAATGAATGAGATATTTGTGTTAGAAATGGAAAACAGAAAATAACGTTCTAAAATATGGATTTATTTGAGTAAAATTGATACAAGGCAGTAAGAATTACATTTTTCTGTCACAGGAATCCGAGAAGACTAGTTATTCTATAGAAATCTTTAAACTATTGCCTATTGTGTATCGAGATGTGTCAACTTCTGATGATGGCGGAGTCTTGATGAACCTTAGTAGGAAAAATTTATGACATTGGGCTGACATTGGACTAGGTTGAACCTTTCCCTTGTCATTTCATAACATCTTAAAATATGTAGAAAACATTTGTCTGCAGGTGACTCATTTGAAATCTCAGCAATAAAAATATGTCTCTGCTAAGAGAGACCATCTTTACTTATGGATTATAACTAAAGCAATTGGAAACTTAGTAATCAGGGGACTGGATGATTTAGAAAAGCGAAGGCTTGTAAGAACAATAATATAAAAGTTTGGGAATTTTGGAGAAAATAATATAGAACAAAAAACTAATACTGATCCTAAAAAACCTCTCCCAAGTACCTCCTGTAAAGCATTATGTGACTGATAAAGGGGACAATCTGGTTATTGTAAAGATACCGCTGTCTAAAACAGGGGCGTTCCTGCCAGAGGTAATTGGTTAAATCACCTGGTAACTGAGGCCAAGAGGAAAGGAAGGCATTACATTAAGGTCTCATGGCAAAAACAGAGCACAGAGTTTGTTATAATAAATCAGAAACTTCCAGACTCATAGTCCCAGACGATTTCTGATTGTGTATTTATAGTCATGCAGCTGATTGAAAACAAGTAGACTGGACAACTAGTTTTAAAAGAACTTTGTATCGAAGTGACCCCAAGCAAACACCAGTCGCAAAAATGTTCACCTATAGAAAGTACACTGTTGAAGTGGTGCAGACCCAGAAAAGAAATGGTTTATACTGTCTGCTCTGAGGTGTCACAGAGACAACAGACGGGCTATACTCCAAGGGGAGAACAGAAGCTGTCTGACTCACAGGCTGTGCAAATCCCTTCCCTGACAGGGTAGGAAGCTTTTGTATCCCTGTCCAACAGATGAAGTATATGGTAAACAACCACAAATTTTCCCATCGTCCGCCTTTCCAAAGGGGAGTTTTTATTGTAATTATGCTTTTTACCACTTTGTTTTTGTGTGCGTTTAAGGAAGATAATTTGCCCTTTAGCAAGATATTACTGAATCATTGGGAACTACATCTGAGGCCTGAATACTATCCAGAGATCTTGTACTTCAGGGTAAATGCAATCATTGACTTTGAATTTTCTCCCTTTGGAGAGGAATTGAGACATATTTCATGTGGGCATGAATACTTTTTAAAATGTATTTGTAGAATGTGTGGAATGAAAATATATATGTGGAATAAGTACTTGGATAACCAAAGAGCTTGTAATGCTGGATTTTGATCGTTGCTTATCCATCCATATTCCATATGCCCCCTTCTGTTACCCTACTAGAAACTGAATTCATTTTCCTCAAATATCTACCACATTCTATGACGCTTATATAACTTGGTAGAGACTGAGTGGGCTCTGTTTAGTCTGAATCTATCACAATATTTATTTTCCCACCTGTCAGTGATTGGTTGGAAAATAGACATGGAATTTATTCAGAATTAAAAGTACTGAGAGTCAGCTGAGGGCTTCTGGAAAAGTTCCTCCTTGCTTTTCAGCAAAGAACCTAAGAACAGGCATAAACCTCTAACACTGATTGCTACTGGCAGTCACCGTGTAACCCTGAGGGCAATCAGTCTTAGCATAAAGCCAACCCTGAGGACAAAAGAGACAAAACACAGATAAAACCAATGACTCTGATGACCTCATTAAGTCATGTATTCAATGAGCTTGGAAATCTGCTCTAACTTCCAGTTTGATGATACAATAAATGTTTTACCAAATTTATATAGACTTCCTGTTAATTAAGCCAAAAATATTCTAAACAATATAATCATATTCCCCATTTATTTCCTCTGGGAAACCTAGAGGGTATTTGTGAAGAAATTCTACATGGGATAATTTTCCAGAGGTATTCATAGTTATCCCACACATCAAGCATCTCTGTGGCCTAGTTTTATAGAAAACTAAGTGATTTTTACTCCATTCTATTCTTTTCTATGATGGCCCCTTATAAAGCAGATGGTCTGTACATGGCTGTACCCCATTTCTGGACTATTCAAATGCTTAACCATGAGACTTCAGATTTCTTTGAAGAGCAAAATGTTAGACTGGGTACTTGTTTCAGTGACTGGACAGCTCATGAGAGAATATTCTGTTTCATTCTGGTTTTATCAATAAGGAGGGTTGTATGCTCAGAGGAAAATGCTAACCAAAACAATATAGTTTTCTTATACTTGAGAATAGTAATGCTGTTAAACATTTCTTCTGATACACTGTGAGCCACCGATGACTAGAATTCAGTCCTAGGTATGAGCTTTAATTTACTCTCTCTTTCCTTAATTTTTATGCTTACATTTTTTATAGTCTTTTGCTATTGTAAGTAATGCTTCTATAAATATTTTTATACAAAATCAGTGTCACTCAATAAATTTTGAATGCTTATCTTGAACAGTATGCTTAGGCATTTCAAGTTTATTAGTAGGTATTCATTAAGAAATTTGGTTCCTGTCATCATGGCATTTACACTGAGGAGAGAAACATGAGATAAAATCTCACAGAGGCATATTTTTGTGATAAATACTATCAACAAATGTATAGTATTTTATAAGAGGTTATAAGTAAAAGAGTGAATGTGTTTTACAGTAAGAAAAATCTTTTCTGAGGCACTAAATCTTTTACTGAAGTTCGAGTGAGTTTTAGAGGAGATTGGGCTTTTCAGAGAGAAGAAACATCTTTCATGATGTCTAAATGTGGGAAAGAGCTTTCTGCACTAGAGAAACTGGAATAAAGATACTATGCTTGTAAGAAGCAAGAGTACACAAGAAAAAAGTGACAAAATAAGAAGTAACATTCTTTAAATGTACAAAGTGCACATTATAAAAGGAAGGTAATGGTGTACCAGTTACAGATTGGTTAGGAATGTAAAAACCACTTTGCATACTGAAAGATATCTGGTGTAGAGGATTTGGGCTTCACAAAATGTTAGTCTTAGTTACCAAGACATAGTGTCATTCATCATTTGTTTAATAAATGTATCCATAATAGATTGGCTGGAGTGTATAGGAGGAGAAGGTGCCCAAAAGGAACCCAGGTTTCTGATGTGTATAGCTGGATAGGAGAGGTAGAGGAATGGTTGTGACAAAGAAATCAAGTGATTGGTTTTGAACAAAGAAAATTAAATGAGGTATAATAATTAGAATAGAGAATGAATGGAAGAGCCTTATGTATGGATACAATTATGGTATATTGGAAAATTCCAAGTAAAGAAGTCAAATTGCATACAATAAGGAAATAATGATTAACTTTTCGATATATGTCCTTATAATAGGTTAGCAAATATTTTCCATAAAAGGCCAGAAAGGAAATATTTTAGGCTTTGGAGCCGTGTGGTTTCTATCACAGCTACAGAAATCTTCCATTGTAGAATGAAAACAGGCATAGTCTATGGGTAGATGAATGAGACAAAACACCAGAGATGAACTGAGAATTTCTTATAAAGTATTATCTAGGATTATATTTCAGTAAATTTGGAAACACAATAATAAACAATTTTCTTATGTAATAATCATCTTGATTTAAAAGTAATTCAGAAACTTGAATAGATCAATCACCATAGTAAAGGAGTAAACTACTTACCATCAAAAATGGCAACACCAAACTCATTTTATGAGTTCAGCATCATGTTGATATTATAGCCACACGAAGACACAAGAAAAGAAAACTATAGGCCAATATCCCCAATAAATACAGATGCAAACATTGTCAGTCAAATACTAGCAAGCTGAAATCAACAACATAGCAAAAGGATCATACATCATGACCAAATGGGATTTATCTCTGGGGTGAAAGGATGGTTCTTCATAAAGCAAACTGGCCAGTGTGATACATCACACTAAAAGAATAAAAGGAGAAAAATGATTATCTCAAAAGATGAAGAAAAAGATTTTGCATCTTTTTTCAACATTTATTCACAGTAAAATTTTTCAACAAAGTAACTATAGAAGGAACTTACCTCACAATAAATGTTGTATATGAGAAGCTCACGGCTAATAATATAATTAATGGGGAAAAATAGTAAGCTTTTATTCTAAAATCCAGTACAAGGCAAGGATGCCCATCCTTGGCCAGTTCTATTTGACATTGTACTAGAATTTCGAGCCAGAGGAATTATATAAGAAAAAGAAATAAAAGTCATCCAAATAAAAAAGGAAAAAGTAAACTAATTTCTGTTTGGGGATAATATATTCATATCTGTGGAAAAATCTAAAGGTTCAATTTTAAAACTGTTAATATTATAAACAAATTCAGTAAAGTTGCAGGATATAAATCCAATATACAAAATTAGCCATATTTTCTGTATTTAATAATACTGTATGGCGTATTTATAAGACAGTAGATGTTATATTTTCTAATCACAAGGAAAAAATTTGGTAACTATGTATAGTGATGGATGTTAACTAGACTAATGATGGTGATCATTTTGCAACATATACGCATATTAAATCATTACATTGTACACCTGAAACTGTTATATGTCAGTTATACTTCAAGAAAAAGAAAGAAAACAAAATCAATCACATTTCTACACACAAACAATAAACTATTCAAAAAGAAATTAAGAAAAAGTTCCCATTCACAGTAACAACAAAGAGAATGAAATACTTCAGGATGAACTTAACCAAAGAAATGAGACAGTTGTACATTGAAAACTATAAAACATTGATGCAATAAATTAGACACAAAGGGAAAGACATCCAGTGTTCATGGATTGGAAGAATTAATATTGTTGAAATGTTTGTACTACCCAAAATGATCTACAGAATCAAAGCAATCCCTATCAAAACCCCAATGTCATTCTTTGCAGAAATAGATAAAAGAATCCTAAACTTTACATGGAACCACAAAAGACCCCAAATAGGCAAAACAGTCTTGAGCCAGAAGAACAAAACTGGAAGAATCAGACTTCCTGATTTCAAAATCTATTACAAAGCTACAGTAATTAAAAACAAAACAAAACAAAACAGTATGGTACTGGAAAAAAACAGACATGTAGACAAATGAAACAGAATAGAGAGGCCAGAAATAAATCCAAAGTTGCTAAGAACACACAATGGGAAAAGGATAGTTGTCTTCAATAAATAAGATTGATAAAACTGAATATCCACATTCAAGAGAATGAAATTGGACAGTTATCTCTTACCATGTACTAAGATCAACTCAAAATAGATTAAAGTCTTAAGTGTGCACTTGAATCCATAAAATTACTACAATAAAACATAAGGAAAAGCTTCCTAACACTGGTCTTGGCAATGAGTTTCTTTTAATATAACACTAAAATCACAGGCAGCAAAAGCAAAATAGACAAGTGGGAAAACAACAAACTAAAAATCTTCTGTACAGTAAAGGAAACAATCCACAGAATGAAATGGCAACCTAAGAATGGGAGAATAAATTGCAAATCATAGATCCTGATAAGAAGCTAATATCTAAAATAAGTAAGGAGCTCATACAACTCAATAGCCAAAAAAAAAAAAAGTCCAATTTTTAAAAATGGATAAAGGGCTGGAATTAACATTCTCAAAAGAAGACATAAAAATAGCCAGAAGTTACGTAAAATGTGCTCAACATCATTAATCATCAAGGAAATTCAAATTAAAACCACAATGAGCTATCACCTCATACCTGTTAGAATGACTATTATCAAAAAGACAAATGATAACACATATTAGGAGGATATGGAGAAAAAGGAACACTTGTACACTGTATGTGAGAATGCAAATTCATGCAGCCATTGTGGAAAACAACTTGGAGAGTCCTCAAAAAATTAAAACTAGAAGAACCTTATGATCTAGCAATTCAATTTCTGCATATAAATTATATCCAAAAGAAATGAAGTCAGTATCTCAAAGAGATCTGCACTTCTATGTTTTTTGCCATATTATTCACAATAGAGAAGATATAGGAACAGACTAAATGTTCATCAACAAATGAATGGATAGAGAAAATGTGAATGTATGTGTATGTATATATGTATGTATATACACATATGTATATGCATGTATGTATGTGTGTATATATGTGTGTGTGTATATATATGTAATAGAATATTATTTAGCCTTAAAAAAGAATGAAATGCTGATATTTGCAACAACAAGGATGAACTTAAAGGACATTATGCTAAGTAAAACTACTTAGACACAGACACAAAAAGACAAATACTATGTGATCTCACTTATGTATGGAATCTAAAATATCAAACTCACGGAAGCAGAGTATAACGGTGGTTTCCAGGGGTGGAGTGGGAGGGGGAAGTGGAGAGATCTTAGCCAAAGGGTACACAGATTTAGTTATGCAAGATGAGTATTTCTGGGGATCTAATGTATAGCAGTGTGAGTACAGTTAACAATACTGTATTGTATACTTGGAATTTACTGAGAGGGTAACTCTTAAGTGTTCTTAACCACGCACACATACACACAAAGCAAATAGTAACTATGTGAGGTGATAGATATTTTGATTAGCTTGATCATGGTGATTATTTCACAATGTTTACATACATCAAAATAAAGTTGTACACTCTAAATATATATAAATTTTGTCAATTATGCCTCAATAAAAAAAGCTGGAAAATATAACCAAAAAAGGAAATTAGGTACAGATATTTGTATAGTTCATTTCTCTATAATCTTTAAATGATAAGTAATTCTAATAATATTTAACTCATTTCAGTCATGGAATAATGTATATTTCTTGATTCATTTTGTAAAATAAAAATGTAGCAACATGAAAAGATTATGGTTCTATCCCAGTTCTATATCAAATATAATTGATATGTTTATATATACTACAAAATATTTAATATATTATAATATAATACACAATGTATTGGAAGTGCACTACGTTATGATAAAGTAGAATTTATTACAAGATTGAAAAGTTAACTCAATAACAGGAGTTCTATCAATACATCTCATATTTATAAATTAAAACATCAATATTTTTCTCTAATAATGCAGAAAGATTTCTTTGTAGCATTTAGAAATTTATTTTTAATAAATTGTCTAAACAAAATGGAAATTGTAATCAAAATAATTTATCAAATTTTAATAGCAAGCAGCACTTTAGATAACAGAAGTGTCCACCAAGGAAAAGCCAGGATTAAGACATCCACGTTATTATGCAATATTATAACTCTTCTTTTACAATCAATATGATAACATTAAATAATCTTTATAAGTATACAAAATGAAGAGATAAAATGTATCTTTTTGATTATATATTTTTGTACTGACAAAAGCTAAGAGACAGGTAAATTCTTAAAAAAATACAATAATAGAACTAGGTAAATCAAATGGATGCAAAAAACAATTTATAACTAGGTCTTTCCTATTAGAAATAGTAATAGGATTTTTAAAAATCCATTCAACACAGTCGAAAAGCTATGATGCTTTGGAATAAACTTAAAGGAAAAATACCTGACTTTTATGAAGAAAGCAATACAGTTTTATTGAAGGACGTAAAACAAACAGAACAAAGGGAAGGAACATACCATATTATTTGAGGAAATACGTGTTTATAAAAATGTCAGTTTTTCCAAAATTTTATCAAAAATTCAATGTGATTCCAATTTAAAATCAATGTTTAGAGTTATGCTGTGATCTTAATGCTAGTGTGAAAGTTTGTCTTTGCTTGCTTGGTTCCTTTGTTTACAAACTGGGAACGGTTTATTGGTTGTGTTGAGAAGCTCATGTACAGACAAAGCATAGGGAAAAGGAGGAAGCTGTCCGGTGCTGGCAACTCTGTGGGGGCTGGAGAGCGGGCCTGGCAATACACTAAACTTCAGGAGTTTTTCTGAAAATTGGCCCAACTACTACAATATGTCTCATGGGAACTGGGCTTCAGGACACAGCCCATGTGGAAGAGAGCAGTCAAAACTGGTTCTAAAAGCCAAGAAATTTACCTCCGGGCTCTCTACCATTAGTCCCTTTTGTAGAGTCTGAGTCCACATGGTAGGGACATAACTCCCTCCTGTATTTAGGTTCAAGTGTTGCTCCTTTGTCTGGGGCCAGGCTGTGGGTGGTGGGTCACAGTGCTTTAAATAGCCACAAAAATTATTTAAAGAGAATGGTTAGGTAAGAATCTTCTAGATTTTAACATGTAATATAGCTTAAAACAACTAACAAACAAAACTCAAACAGTATAGATGGAGAAAATAGCCAATCATAGTGAGGCTAAAAAAAGAAAAATTCAGAAAAAAGGGAGCTGAGGGACTTCCTTGCCAGTAGAACAGTGTTGAGGGAATACTAAAGGATGTTCTCCAAGTTGGAGGGAAACACCACCCACTGGAACTGAAGTATAGGAAGGAATAAAGAAAACAGAAATTGTAATTATATTTTAAAAAATAGCATTTCCTCTGCTCCTAATTTAGTTGTAAAACAACTGTCTGTCTTACGCCAAAATAATAACAGTATATTGTATAACGGTCCCAGGTAATACAAATAAATAAATAATGAGTAGAATCAATGAAATAAAAAAATTCAACACAAATACAACTAAGAGAGACAAAAGACGGTTTTTCCTGAAAAAAAGTTAATAAAATCGATACACTCCTAACATGACTGTTTAAGACAAGAGGGAGATTGTGATTGTGATTACCAGTACTAGGAGCTAAAAGTATTTATTACTAGAGTCACATAGGACTGGAAGAGAAAGGAAGTCCCGGGCTTGTGATAAACTAGAAACCAAAGAGTTGGGTTTGAGAAAGATGAGGCACTGAGATTTCTGGCAAGATACTGACAGCAAAGTAATTCTTAGATTTGGCAACATGGGGTTTGCTGAGGTCCTCCAAAGAGGACCTCATTTTTGATAGAGCAAGAGGAGAGAGGCCAGAGTGTTGTTGATTTGTTGAATAGTGTTAGGGGTGATTTAAGAAAATTTATATGCTGATAATTCATCAAAAAGTTTGGCTGTGGAGCGTAAGAAACTATAGCTTACCTGGAAAGGAATACATAGGCAATATGAATTTCTCCTTCTTTCTTTTTTTAATGTTTTAATTTAAAAGTAAACTATAATGTTTATACAACTATAAGGACACTGGCCTGCAAACAAAAGAACATTATTTCCTCTGCTCTGTAAAATATATTTGTGGATAAATAAAATGACATCAGTTGTTTTTATCATCTGAAAATCTTGCTGCAAAGAACCAATAATCTTGGTTAAATGTAAAATATAATGTTACTTTGTATTCACCTTCTTTTCAATAATAAAAGGACTCTTAGGATTTATAATTGTAGCTTATTGTATGTAACATTCACAATGGAACTGACAGCCAATTAGTCAAGGATCTGTTGAATTAAGTAAAACTGCAATTTACATGCTGTAAACAAAATGAAAGGGGAAAAAACAGCATTAGTTAAGAGATAAAAAAGATTTTAAAATCTTGTAGGCAACTGACCTCTGCTTCAGATGAATGCATTTATGTACATGCAGATACTTTTAAGAGTAGTAAATGTATCTTGAATTTAATGGATAAAATGGCCAAAAGTCTGTAATTATTTTGTTCATTATGTTAGGCAATTATTGTCAGTTTTAATGCTTTCCACTGTATCATGCCTTAGGCAAATACTCTCCATGTTCATGAATATTGGAGAGAGCAGGTCGTAAATCTGTAAACTGAACATAAGCATCTTTCAAGCTGTCTGGCCTCTTGCGGTGTTTGCAAAGCTTAACATATATTTTAATCTGTGCAGTGCTGTTTTTATTTGCTGCCTTCCATCTTTCTGTCCATCTTCCTGCCTCCTGTCTTTCCATCGATCCATCATTTTTTCCAATTAAGGGCAAGCTAGATGACAGACATGACAGGCACTCGCTGTCCAATGCCACAGATTCTAAGTAGAAATAATTACTGTGTTTGAAACTGAAGCAGTGCACCCACGCTGCCCCCACAGGTCTCTATGACAGTCAACTTGTTTGAATGATAGGCGTAGGTATGAAATGAAGGGTGAGGAATGAGGAATGCACTCTCAGAAGTGATTATTTGTGATAATCTTTTTAATTTTTAACAAGTAAAAGCAAAATTTATGTTTCTCTGATTTTAAAATTGAGAAACTCATTTAATAATGGACAATGGTATTCTCTGAACAGTGCAGCCCTGGAGAGGAAGATTTTGGGGGAAATGCTACAGGTTTTATGTGCAGAAATAACCTTGATTTTCCCTTGTTATTGGCCTTGTCATTAAAAATAAGAAAATAGGAACTTACAGCTGAGCCACAATAATGATATCTATTTATTCAGCCTTCAGTAAATTGTGTATAAAATATTAGAAAGACACACATAATTTGTATATATCACCACATATGATTTACCTATATTTAGTAAACTCAGAAGGTATTTTTCGTTTGGAACTGTATTATAGAAGATGTGCCAGTTTGTAAACCAATGTACTAGTCCATAGTCTTAAAAATAAAAATTGCAAGTTGGTTATCTGGTTAGAAATTCAGGTTTTGTCAGAAGCAAAAGAAAAATTCATCCAAATTGTATGTAATAATATAATTATATAAAAGTAGACTGTAAGCAATCATTTTACTTGTTCTGGTGTGATATAATTTGAAATGTAATTTATAAAGAAGCAGGAGATGACACTTTTTACAATGATGTAATAGCTGTCCCATTGCCAACATTGTTGTCTCTAATATAGTTTACCCAATTAAGCGGTCTTGGGATTTGCCTTAGGGAAATGACTAGTTCTATGTTTGGGGCAGGAAATACACAAGATGAATCTGATGCATAGTAAAATGTCAGAAACTACTGGCTACTCAAAAGTAATGGGATCATATCAGGAGAACCAAAGAGTCAGCTTTAACAGAATCTTTAGGCTAATGATAAGACAGTTTAAAAATTAAAAAAAAAAAAAAAGACTAGGCAGTTAATTAAAACTCTTAAAATGTGAAAAATGAGTTTGTAAAGATGATGATAGAAGAAGAAAAAAGTAACATATTAAAATGATAAAATCATTGGAGTTTGCCTAAGCATCAACTAATTTCTCTGAAAAGAGATAATGGTAAGGAAATACACATTTTACTATCTTTCTGGTAGGAACTGTACTTTTAACAATCAAATAGCTTTGAGGGTCACTGTTCCTAAAATGAATTCTGTTTCATAAATGGAGAAGAAATGATCAAATTTAAATAACTTTCTTGCAATCTACATTGAAATAATGGATTAGGCAACAGTCGCAATGGCTGGTACCATTGAGTTAAGGTGGAATGTTAATTAGAAGAATTATGCTGGAGGCATGTCACCGCAATGCATTAATCAATCTTAGTACCAGAAACAGATTACTATGAAGGTAATCAAGCTTTAGTTTCACATTCCCTTATTTGCATATGTCACTTCCAAGCCCTGGAAGGGGCTAGAACAGTGAATGATGTTTGAAGCAATAAGTTAGGTTTTATGAATTTTAATTTTTTAGTGTGTGATTTCTTTACTATTTCTAACTTAATACTTATATTTGTAACCTTCTTGTAATTTTGTAGCTTTTTTGTTAAAGACGGGACTTCAAATTGTAAAAGCTTCAGGCCTTACATAATCTAGACTTGTTCCTGGTTAGAATCACTACAGTTGAGACAAACAACATGTTTCCCCATGTTATGCAACTGAACCACCCAAAATTATCTACACAGTATTCTTGCCAGAATTTCTGAAGTTCAATATAGTCAAACCTTTATATCTAACTAAAGTATTCAGAAAATGTGGAGAACAAGGGAAAAGTTAAACTACCCCATAAGGAAGCAATCAATAAATCCAAAATATGGAGTATACTATGAAATAATTGGTTACATTTCTTTAAAATTTTAATGTAATTGAAAAAAATTTAAATGGAGGATTTTACATTTTTAAAATTCTGATGTGATCAAAAACTAAAAATGTATTTTGGGGGTAATAAAAGAAATTGATTATGAATTAAAAGGTATTACATAATGTTAATAAATCATTACAGTTTGTAACAAGTGCTAATGTGATTGTGTTTATGTAAGAAATTTTTTTTTTTTTGAGATTCATACTAACTTTAAAATTGTTTGATTTAGAGAACAAATATTGGGGGATAGATTTAAAACATGTAGAAAAACATGTGTTTGTTAGAGCTGGGTGATAAATTCATAAAATTTGTGGACCTTTCTTCTTTTGTGAGTATTTGAAGATTTTTATAATTTAAAAATATTTGTTAAATTTTCCCATAAGCATTCTATTTACTTACACCATGACCAATGTGGGAATTATTCCTGGAATGCAAAGATGATTCAGCATGTGAAAATCAATCAATGTAATACTTCACATTAACAGAAACAGAACAAAACAAAACAAAGCACATGATTATCTCAATTGACTAAGAAAGAGCATATGACACAATTTAACTACCTTTTGATGATAATAACACTTGAAAAACTTGGAATAGAAGGAAATTACCTCAACATAATAAAGACCATATATGAAAAACCCACAACTAAGTTCATACTCAATGATAAAAGACTGAAAACTGTTCCTCTAATATCAAGAAGAAGAGAAGAATGTTCTTTCACCACTTCTAGCCAACGTAGTACTGGAACTCAACCTGAGAGTTAGACAAGAAAAAGAAATAGGATACAAATCAGAAAGGAAGAAGTAAGCTTATTTCTCTTCACAGATGACATGATATTAAATGTAGAAAACTGAAACAATTATACCTCAAAAAAGAAAAGAAATGAACTAATAAATAAATTCAGCAAAGTTAGAGGATACAAAATCAACAAATGAAAATTAGTTGCATTCCTATATGCTGACAATGAACAATCAAAAAGAAATTAAGAAAACATTCAATTTACAATAGCATCAAAAAGAATAAAATACTCAGGAATAAACTTAACCAAGTAGGCCAAAAAAATTGTACCTGAAATTAAGGGAACAAATTTAAAAAGACATAAACTAATGGCAAGATGTCCCATGTTTATTGATTGGAAGATTTAATATTGTTAAAATGTCAACCCTACCCAGAGAAAGCTACAGATTCAATGCAATTCTGAGTAAAATCAGTGTTGTTTTTTTTTTTTTTTTTCAGAAATAGGAAAAACCATCCTAGTATTAATACGGAATTAAAAGGAACCTCACGTAGAAAAACAATCTTGAAAAAGAAGAACTAAATTGATGGTCTCATACTTTGTGATTTCAAAGCTTAATATAAAGCTGTAGTAATCAGTGTCATACTGACATAGAGATCAGTGTAATAGAACAGAAAGCACACATAATAATTCCTCACATACATGGTCAGCTGATTTTGGCAAGGATGTGAAGACTATTCAATGGGGAAAGGAACATTTTTTCAACAAATGGGAAAACTAGATATCCACATGCACTAAAAAAGGAAGTTGTACTCTTAACTAACATATACAGAAATTAACCAAAAATGGATCAAAGACATAAATGTAAGAGCTAAAACTATCAAACTTTTACAGAAAAACATAGGGACAAAATTGCATGACATTGGATTTGACAGTGCTGTATTGGATATGACACCAAAGCTCAGGCAACAAGAGACAAAAATAGATAAATTGGACTTTACTGAAATTTGCAACTTTTGTGCAACCAATGACACTATCAACAGAGTGAAAATGTAGTCTATGGAATGGGAGAAAAATATTTGCAAATTATATATTTAATAAGAGATTGATACCCAGAATATAAAAAGATCTTCTATACTTCAACAACAAAAATACAGGAAGTCCAATTAAAGTGTACAAGACTTGAGCGGGCATTTCTCCAGAGAGCGTGTGTGGGTAGCCCATGAGCACATGAGAGCATGTTAAACATCACTAATCCTTAAGGAAGCTGAGAGCCAGACCAGGACGGCATGCCGCTTCACACCCTTAAGATGGCTGTGTTTGAAACAAAACAAAATACAATGGCAGGTTTTGGCAAAGATGTGCAGAAGGTGGAGTCCTGTGCTTTGCTGATGGGAATATGAAATGGTTCAGTGGCTCTGGAGGACAGTATGTCTACTCCTCAAAAATTGTACACAGGTTTGCCATGTGAGCCAGGTGTTCCACTTCTGGATATGTACCCAAAAGAACTGGACGTGAGGACTTGAACAGTTATTTGTACACCTATGTTCAAGGCAGCATTTCTCACAGTAACAAGGAGGTGGGGACAAATGTGTGGATCTAGGTGTGTAACCAAGGAGGAGAGGATAAACAGAATGTAGTGTGGGCATACTGTTGACTATTGTTCAGGCTTGAAAGAGAAGAAAATCTTAGCACATGCTACAGCATGGATGAATCTTGAGGATGTTGTGCTAGAAGAATTAGGCCAGTCAGAGAAGGAAAAATACTGCAAGATTCCACTTGTGAAAGAGTACCTGGGGTGGTTAGTTTCTTGCAGACAGATTGTTACTAGGGGACTGTGAGGAGGAAGAAATGGGGAGTTGGTATTTAACGGGTACAGAATTTCAGTTGGAGAGGATGGGAAGGTTGTAGAGATGGATGGTGATGATGGTTTCACAGCAGTTAAAGTGTGCTTGATGCCACAGGGTTGTACGCTACAAAGTGGTGAGAATTATGGATTTTGTGTCGTGTGTATTTTGCCACAATAGAAAAAACTTAAAAATACATCAAGTTTATATATATATATACATGTATAAATACTATGTTTACAAAAAATGTTACTCGTGACTTCATATTTATCCTTTCACAGTTACAAACTCAACCTTTCTCAGTAATTTCTGGTGGTAAATATGGACTGATGCTTTTCACACTCACTAATCAATAATGTAGGCTCCTATGGGGACCTCCTTGAATTTTCACATACACAGTATTACATCAGAAACCAGCACTACTGAAAGAAAAAATAAGAAACAAAAATAAAATCTTTATCGTCTGTCATGTAGGCACTTACACCAGTAGCCAGCAAACTTTTTCCTTAAAATGCCAAAGAGTAAATATTTTAGGCTTGGCAGGTCATACAGAGTTTGTAGTAACTACATAACTCTTCTGTTGTCGTATAAAAGCAGCCATAAACAATACATAAAGGCATGGGCATGGATGATTCCAATAAAACTTCATCTACAGGGACAGTCATGGGCCAGCCCTGGGTAATTTGCTGACTGTAATCTTTACCATGTATTAAGTAGTTTGATTTCCAAGAGCTCCAGTGTTCCTTTTGGCACTCAGCTGAAGCTAATGGCTAGAATAAATTTAACGTAGGTATGCCTATGAAGTGCCCTGGGGGAACTCCTCAATAATTGGAGCACTTATGATCAGTGTTGGAATCATCCCAGGCCCCTTATCTCTAAATTAAGCAGTGCCACGTGACTTGCTTTGGCCAGTGAAATGTGGACAGTAGTAGTATGTGGATTTGCAGTTGGAAATTTTGAAATCCAGGTGCAACTTCCCATCTAACCTTTTCTCTACTGCAGTGGTTGTGGAATTATGTGTCAAGACTGAGTCTCTATCACCCCAGATTCCTGAGTGACAAACAGAAAGTCCCTGCAATACCACAATAGACATGTTCAGTTGGCAAGAAATACCTTGTAGGTATGTGAAGCCAGTGAGATTTTGTAATTGTAAATTGTCACAGCATAATTTAATCCATCTTGCTTAATAGTACAGTATTTGATTAATAATTGTGCAATTTTTAATTTTCAATAATTGTACATTACAGTTTGCCAATATCTGAAGCATTGAATGATTAAAGGAGTTAGGTGTTAAAGGGCATTGACAGGCTTGCAGCTGCATAGCTTCAGTGATGAAGCATTCTGGTAACCTTCTATGTCTTTATGAAGCCGACATAAGCAGTATGATTTAGGCTCTCTCAGCTTACAGCCCAAATTTGATGTTTATTGGGAGTGCTATAAATCTATATCAATGCAATTCTTGTTAAGTCTATTTAAATCTTGATTAGTATGAAAATTATGGATTACAATGCATATTTTATAAGCTTATTTTAACATTGAGGCATGTCAAAATAAACTGATTTTCTTCCACACATAAGAAAATAAAAGATGAGTCAGTCACATTCCTCCTCTCTGCCTATTGAGAATGCTCATTCGGTTAAATTTAATATAATTAAATTAATTTAAATTAAAGCAGAATGTTTTTTTTATTACAGCTGTATTTAATTTAACTGTATTCAAATAGAAAAACTCTAAACTAAAATGTAAATCTATGTACATAACATGAATTCTAAAAATCAGGATCAAAGAATAAGTTGTAATGTGCATATTGCTAACTCGTGTAGTTCATTTTGTTATAATGTATACTTGACTTTATAACATTGAACTTATAACCCCTTATCATTAACATTTTTTAAACAAAATCCAAACCTAGTGTCAAATATCTACAGCATGCCAATTGGATCTCTGGATTGTATGCACCTGATCATTCTGATAACAGCATTTGTCATCTTAGTTTAATGTGCAAAAAACGCTGAGAGTATCTTATTACATATTCCTTGCCACAGGTATAGACAAATGATGACAAGCTATGAACCTAAAAGCTGTATTTAACAGTCTATTAGGACAGGTTGAACATTGAGAGTGAAAACATTTATTGATAAAATTTGTAACTCCTGCTGTGTTGGGGAGTGGATGGCAGAGGCAACCGACCCCTGACCATCAGCACATACCAGGGAAAACATAAACAATGGATGTCTTTCGAAACTTTTGTCACCTCCTGTTCACTTTACATTTGCCATTGCTGTTAATGAATAGTTGCTGGGTTCCAAGAAATCTCCTCAGGGTTCTTCAGCTTCTCTCTGCTCTGAGCTTCTGCAGCCAACACGTCTACTTGAACCCGTCAGCTGTGGTAAGTATACATTTGAGTCTTAAGAGAATCTGTAACTTGAGCACAGGCAGCACCAAAGAAAAGATCCTACACAGCTTTAATACATTTTTAAAATCCCATTTTAGGTGAATTTGTCCCTGAGATCAGTGTGTATGAAGTCTTAAGATAACCCTTAAACATCTGCTTGAAACACCGATGTTTCAGACTTCAAAGGCAACAGCTGTGACAATCCAGGGTGAGTCACTGAGTGTCAGAAACGTGGCCTATCAAGGAGGTTATACTTGAATTCAAGTAAATACATTACTCAGTTTTTTGTTTTGTTTTTTTTTTAGCATCTGTTCATTAATTTTTTACACTGCTTTTTATATAGTTCATTTTAGCTTTCATTTTACAGCCTCCACTCAGATCCAAAGTTACGTAGGTCAACACCATTTTCTTCAGAACTTCCTAAGTGAGGTTGTTTGGTACCTCATTTCTTTCTATCATGGAATAACATCTCATTGTTTGATGTACCACAACTGTTTTTTATTCACACCTGTTAAAGGAGATCTTTGTTGTTTCTGCATTTTGACAATTATGATTAAAACTGCTATAAACACTTGAATTAAGGTTTTTTTTTTAAAGAAGTTTGTCTTTATCTTTGCTTTTCTATAGTTTGAAAATGATATGCCTATATGAAATCTTTGGCATTTAATCTGCTGGATATTCTCCAAGTTTCCTGGATTTGTGATTAGGTGTGTGACACTAATTTGGGGGAAATTCTCAGTCATTATTGTTTCACGTATTTCTTCTGTTACTTTCTGTCGTCTCCTGGTATTCTCTTATGTGTATGTTACACCTTTGCACTTGTCCCACAGTCCTTGGATATTCTAGAGATTCTTCTGTCCTGTCTAGTCTACTGATAATCCTATCAAAGGCATTCTTCATCTCTGTTGCTGTGTTTTGAATTTCCAGTATTTCTTTTTGGGTCTTTCTTAGGATTTCCATTTCTGCTCACATTATCTATTTTTGTATGCTGTCTAATCTGTCTATTAGTGCTTTTAACATATTAATCTTAGTTCTTTTAAAATCCTGGCATGATAATCCCCAATCCCTGCCATGTATGTTACTGATGCCCCTCTATCTCTTCAAATTGTGTTTTCTTTGCCTTTCCATTTGCCTTATAATTTTTGTTTGATAGCCAGACTTGAACAGAGAACTGCTCTAAATAGGCCGTTACAGTTATGTGGTGGTAAGGTGTGGGGGGAGGCGAAGTGTTCTATACTCTATAATAATTAGATCACGGTTGTTTAGTGAGCCAGTGCCTCTGGACCGTGTGCTTCACAAGCGTTTTTTTTTAGGTTTTTTTCCCTGTCCTTTGGTAAATAAAGATGGCTAGAGTGGGCTAGAGTTGGGTATTTCCCCTCTCCCATGTGGAAGGCCACAGCTGAGTGGAGTTAAGTGTTTTCCTTCTCCCAGGTGAATTAGACTCTGCTGATACCCCAGCCAGTTAAGTCCTGGTTGATTAATTTCTCCTGAGGAAAGCCTTTATTAAAAGGAACAGCATGCTCTGGCGTGTTTCAAAATGGTGCCTCTTCCCCTCCGGCTGCTGGAAGCGCAAGGGGATTCTCCTTCGATATTCACTACGAGGCTCTGGTTGAGCTCCTGGCAGGTAAAGCTCACTAAAGTGTGGGAGCCCCCTGTGACTGGGTTCCCCTGGAGTTTTTAACTGTCAGAATTGTCCACACTGAGCCTCCAGAAAGTCATCATTTGCGGTTCAGGTTTTCCTACTCCAGCCCTGGTTCCCTTGCCGGTTTCTGCTTGTGAGACTCTGCTCAGGTAAGTCGTGTCTCCCTGTACTCACCTAACTCTCGTCTTGGGGACGGCCATTTGCTCTGTGCCCTCGCCTCTCTTTTGGATTTAAGGAAAGTTGTTGATTATTCAGTCTGTTCAGCTTTTTTACTTGTTGTTAGGACGGAGTAGTGATTTCCAAGCTCCTTTCACATAGAACAAAAACAAGGTTTTTATGAATATGTTTTCAAGTAAATTGAGTAAATACTTAGGAGTGTGACTGTTGGATTGTGTGGTAAGAGTATGTTTAGCTTTGTGAGAAATTGCCAACTGTTTTCCAAAGTGGTGGAACCGTTTTGCAGTCCCACCGTCAATGAATGAGAGTTTCGGTTGCTCTGCATCCGTGACAGCAATTGGTATTGTTAAAATTTTGGATTGTAGCCGTTCTGATGGTTGTGTAGTGATAGCTCTTTGTTGTTTGAATTTGCAGTTCCCAAATGACAAGTAATTTTCAGCATATTTTCATATGTTGATTTGCTATCTGTGGGCCTTCTTTGGTGAGGTATCCTGGTATTTTGCCCGTTTAAAAAATTTGTTTATTGTTGAGCTTTAAAGTTTCTTTCTATATTTTACATACAAGACCTTTATCAGATATGTGTTTTCCAAATAGTTTTTCCCAATCTATGGCTTGTCTTTCTGTTCCCTTAAAAGTTCCCTTCACAGATTAGAAATTTTTAATTTTATTAAAGTCCAATTTACCAAGTTTTTCTTTCATGGACTGTGCTTTCCGTATAGTATCTAAAAATGTATCACCAAATTTAAAGTCATGAGTTGATTGTTCCTTACTTTACTTTGATAGTGATACATTCTAGCATTTTCTTGTTTGAGAACTTTCTTTTTAACCATTGCAATTCGGTAAAAGCTTCAAAATCTGAAGATTTTTTAGCCTCCTAATTAATCTTTATTGATTCCTCAGTCTGAATACGATGCAATCAAAATATAAAGGACTTTATAACAAAAAAAATTCTGTGGTTTTAGAGACACTTGTTTACAAAGTTTCTCTTCAAAGACTTGAATATTTGAAGAGAGGTAGCAAAGAAAATTTATACTGCCATATGGAAGCTTTTATTTATTTATTTTTTGCTGTTTTATTTTCACAACAGTTTCACCTTTGTAAATTTTTAAAACTACCACTTATTTTTCTCTAGTTTTATTGAGAAAATTGACATACAACACTGTGTAAGTTTAAGGGATACAGCATGATGCTTTGATTTATATGTAATCTGAAATGATTATCACAATAGGTTCAGCTAATGCCCATCATCTCATATAGATACAATAAAAAGAAAGAAGAAAAAAGAAAAAAGAAATTTACTTGTGATAAGAACTCTTAGGATTTACTCTTAACTTTCCTATATATCATACAGCAGTTAACTGTGATTAATATTTAAATACGTGCTTCTATTAAATGAGGTAAAGTTTAACAAATTCCTGGACACAAGGTGTTGACACAACTTGGAATCCATGTGTCTTTTACATTACCTCTCATTTCCAAAGGGGCTTAACATATGAAAACACTCATACATTTTGGTTTTGATATTTTAATACATTATAGATAAATAGATAAATTTTGATAGAAATTAAACAATAAAGAAAACAGTTTATTCAGTACCCTAGAAAGCTCAAACTAAAAGAAAATGGTAAACATGATGAAAAAAAGGAGAGAATATGGAAGGAAAACAGAGACTTTTACAAGTTGTCCTAGAATCATCTTCTCTTATATTATAACTTTAACAACTTTAAAATCATTTATCCGATCTACGTATTTAGTCTTCTTTTTTCAGTGATTATAGAACAATCTCATAAATGATTTATGATTCAAATTTACTAACCTGGACAGGAATTTCTCTATATAACAGGAAAGTTCCATATGAAACACTATTTAAATTAAGAGGAACAATTATGGAAAAGTCCTACCATGTAGTAACCTGGCACAATGAAGGTGCTTGAAATATGTTTGCTGAATAAGTCATAAAATGGTTATGAAAACTTGGCAGAGAAAAAAATGATGAATAAATTAGATCCACATTTTTGAGTCTAGATTGCCAAGGTTTTTAATATTTGCTAACTATCATTGAGTATTTGCTGTTTCAAGCTCGATTCTAAGTATTTCACACACGTTAATTTACTCCTTCCAACACCCTTGTAAGATCACTGTACTTTATGAGAGCTTTTCCAATTCTAATAATTGTTTAGTTTCTATAAAAGTTGTATGTATATCTCTAAGTTTGATTACAAGCCTGTAAGTGTATAAGACACTCATGTCCATTGTGTTTAACTGAGGGACTTGGGGGCGGGTCAAGGACAAGACACAGACCCCGAGGTGGCAGTAGCATACAGGGAGCTGCATTTGGGCAAAACTTGGACAGGATGCACTTGAGGGGAAATCCCTCACAACAGGAGCCCTTAGACACAGCAGCCCAGGTCCGCCATCCAAAAGGGGAAGAGGGCAAACGAATGACTGGGAAGATAACTGGAAAGGAGGCTTGAGTGTCTAGGTGATGTCCTTCAGCAGCATGATGGGGAGTTTGAGTCAGAGAGTTTTCAAAGCCAGCAGGGGCTTGGTGTCTTTTTAATGGGCCACAGTTTATCTTATTTATGGCTAGCAGATGTTGGGTGCAGTTTTGTGGGATATGCAAAGCAGGCCAGCTTCTAAATGGCTAAAAGGCTGCCTCTCTGGGCTTTATTTAAAGCTATTGGATGTATAAGAATTTGAGTTTAGCACCAGCAGGCTTTTGAGCTAACAATCTTAGACCACTATGAAGAACAATATAGACATCACAATAAACAGGGACAACTTTGGCTCGTTTGTTTAATACCTATAAAGAAATTTTTGTTTGTTCTTAACTGTACAAAATTTAGAAAGCATATCTATTGCTGATTTTTTTACTTGGCATGTATGTATGTGTGTATATTAATAATATTACATGAGCTGTATTTTCAAGAGTACACAGACACAAACCCTAAATCTATTAAATATCTGTAAAAAAAAAAAAAAAAAAAAGCTTTCTATGTGTGCTATCATCCAACAATTTTGCTTAGAAGATTTCTTGCTTGTGACTTTATGGTTTAGGCAATTGTGTGAGTCAACTAGGGTTGTCATAAAAATATACCACAGAGTGGATGACTTAAACAATAGAAACGTACTTTCTCATAGTTCTAGAGGCTAGATCCAGCCAAGTTATTGGTGGGTTTAGTTTCTCCCTGAGCCCTCTCTCCTTGACTTCCTGCCTTCTTACTAGGCCCCCATGTGACCTTTTCTCTGGTATCTCTTCTTCTAATTAAAAACACTGGTCTAATTATATTATGGCCCCACCTTTATAACCTCATTTAACCTTAATTATCCCTATAAAGGCCCTGGTTCCAAATATAATCACATTGGGGGTTAGGACTTCAACATACAAATTTTCGGGGAAGGGACACAATTCAGTCTAACCCTGCACTTTACTTCTAGGTTGCTATTATGTATATGGAGATATATTTGCAACTTTTCCGTTTAGATAAAGAGACTATAATACATGCCCTGCTCTGTTTCATTATTCTAATTGTGTATGTGTTATATACCACGTTTCTACTTGAATAAGAATTGCAGGTTCATTTGGCTTATGAAATCCAGTTCATTTTTATCCACAGTTTCACACAGCACTTCAGTGAGAACAGAAAATTAACTTTCCTAGTTGAATAAAACCAAAATGGAAACAAATTTTTAGTCCCTAAAAGAGCTTTTTAAATGATTTTGTATCGCACGTTTCATTTAATTTATTCCAACAGACATTAAAATATCTGTTAAATAGTCTTTTCCTGTGAAGATGTTCACAACTACCAGATGGAATAGCCATCATTTTCTTAAGGGCTCAACATAATTAAGACTACACTTTATTGAGATCAGCCAACTCCATTAAAATATCATTAACAATGAATACATTGAAAAAATCCTCAGATAAATGAGAAGGAATGCTTATGAGTTACTGAAATGTGAGCTCTATGAAGGCAGTATTTTGTTACTATGGTTTTCTTCATATATACAAATAGCAAAATCTGGTAGCATTACATTGAAAAATTACTCTATTAATTTTACACTTACCCACAAAGATTTGGCAATTTTTCAACATTGTATCTTCATGCCAGGCATATGTCCAGAATTTAGGAATAGATCTATGAATAAAACAAACTCCCTGCTCTCACAGAACTTCATTCCAACATAGAGACAGGTAATAATCAAACACTTCCTTTAATTTGGGTTTCCCCTTTAGGACTAACCAGTGACCTTGATAGAAGCTTTCCAGTATTCAATGTATAAAATTATATCTATGATCTCTAAACTATAAAGTGTACATGTTATAATTGTGCCTATAATTGTTGCAATTCAGGCCACTACCATGCCTACCTAGTCCAAATGACTAAAATAATCAGAAAATACAGTTCAGTTTGTAGTTTCTAAATGTATTAATAGTAAACAGAGTACCAGAATATAAAAGTGATAAAGAAATTAGTTTCTGCTCTGTTTGACTCAGTTTTCTGCTGTGTACTTACTGTGATATGAGACAGTGTATTCCATCTCTACAAAACTTGGGTGCTTCCTATGTGAAATAAGGGAAATAATTATATTAAAGGTTGGCTCCGAGTATGACAGAAGATAATATGTACCTTGTTCTTACCATGATGCCTGACATGTGAGACTTACTGAAATTCATGGTAGCTATTATTATTGCTAAAATGTAGATGTATTGAAGAGGACAAAAAGAAGAGTTCTTTCCCCCTATTTGGAGCAAATTTCTTAGATTTCACGCCACAATTTTTTTTCTAATCAAACATGTCATTGTATATGGGAAATTTCTCATGACTCTTATTATGATAGTAATCACCCTAGAAAACTAAGAACTTAATCTTAGCTTTCTATGTTCAGAAAAAAATGGAGAACATTTTGATGTACTGTTTATAGGGAGATTTGCAGTAGTTTCAATTTTCTCCTTGATACATTTGTGTTCTCCATGTTTGTTATATGTATTATTTTGAAAAGTAAAGATGTAATCAGAGTTTCTCATTGTTGGAGTGGCAATTTACAGATAAGCAAGGAAAGGAGGCACAGAATGAACTATGTGGTAATGAACTGGAATTGGAAATAGCAGTATGAACTCACATTCAGTGTAATACATACATATATTAATGTATATTAAGCATCATATACATATAATTACATATAGACATTTTATAGATGTATGTATATACACATGCTGGTGTACACACATGTATTACCTTGTCTGTCATCTGAGAGGACCTAGAAGTAATGACACTCCAGTAGCAAGGAGGATACTTTGTGACTTTATGTTGGTTTCTCATTCCATTCTTCCATAAAAGGAGTAAGTGCTCTCTGCAGAAATGGCTGATACTAGCTTTAGAGGTGGAAATATGTCATATGAGCCTGGAGGATCACGTAGTGCCAAAAAGAAAGGAAGTGCAAGAAAACGAAAAACAAAACAAAACACATACATAAGGATGGGACTGTTGAAGGGACAGAGGAACCCACTGAAAGAGCTACCAATGGCCAAAATGGGAAAAATTTGAGCATCAAAATAAATTAAGTAGTATTGGATCATAACATAAAGTATAAAATTAATATAAATGAGGCTATATTGATATAAATAAATAATTACTGAGCTGCAAATTTACGTAGATGCTCCACCCTTCAAGGAGGTGGAACATAGCTGCCATTTCTTAAGTGTGGACTGTGCACAGTGGTTTCCTTTCAGTGAGTACAGTATCAGGGAGTGGTGTGAAGGTAAAATAAAAAAAATGTTACAGTGGCAAGACCAGACACTACCTCAGCCAGATGGTCAAGGTCAACATCAACAGTGTGAAGTCGTGTTTATAATATGTTTCACAATGGGAAGAAGATTGTTACAAAAATAGATACAATGCAAGTTTCCCAAACCATATCATCTCAACAGCTGTAAAGCCCTAATCTGTACCAGGTGCAAACCTAGAGGAAGGAAGGAGAGGAGAGGGGGCCATTACTGCTCTTCCTAGCCTCACTGCCACACTTCCTGTCACTGGGGAACCCCATTGCACTTTGACTATGAAATTTGGTTCCTTTAGACAGGTTCCTATGCGTTGTTCAAGACCTGGCTTGAAAATCACTTCTTTCATGAAGTCTTTCTTGAAACAACCAGAAAGAGTTAGCTGCCCCTCATCTGTGTCCCCTAGTGTTGTGTTCATTTTGTCATTCCTGCAACAAATACATAGCAAGTGCCTACTGCATTCCAAGCCTGCAGTATCTCTTCACCATCATTTCCTGAACTGTGTAACAGTCATGTCTGATTCCCTTGCTAGACTCAGACTAGGGCTTTTGTGGTCTCCTTCTAAAATGGAGAAAAGGAAATCAGCCAGCTTTGTTTGCAGTGTGTCCTTTATTAAATCATATTTTAGAAATGTGAAAAATGAGACACAAGAATGTAAGATAATGTGTCTGAGGTAATGCAGCTGTAAAATTTTTTTCTTTAATCTTTTGGTGTAATGGATTGCCTTGCTGAGTTTAGACTGCTTTAAATACCTGGGATAAATCCTACTTGGTTGTGGTGTATAATTCTTTCCATCCATTTTTTTGATTCAATGTGCTACAATTTTGTTTAGGACTTTTGCATCTATTTATAAGAGATATTGGTCTGTAGTTTTCTTGTCTTTTTCTGGTTTTAATCTTGGGGTAATTCGGTTCTCAAACAATGAGTGAGGAAGTGTGCCCTCTGCTCCTGTTTTCTGGAAGATATTAAAGAAATTTGGGATCATTTTTTTTTCTTAAATATTTGGCAGAGTTCACTAGTGAAAAAATCTGGTGCTTTCTCTGCTGGAAGGAAATTATTGTTTGAATTTCTGTAATACATATGTGCCTATTCTGATTATCCATTTGTCCTTGTGTGAGTTTTGGTAGGATGTGTTTATCTAGCATTTGTCTGTTTCATTCAAATCATTGAATTTGTGATAGTAAAGTTTTACATTATGTTGTTATCTTCTTAAATGATGGTCTTTCTTTCTGATATTGATAACTTATATCTTCTCTTTATTTTTGTTTTTAGCCTAGCTAGAAGTTTATTACTGTTTTCAAAGTACCACTTTTTTGGTTTTATTGATTTTTCTCAATGTCCCTATTTCTTATTTTAAAATTTATTAATGTCTTAAGTTTTTTAAAATTCTTTTCTCCTTTTTTTAGGTTTATATTGTTATTCTTCCTCTGTATCTTAAGATGAATTCTTTTTTGGTTTTAGATTTTTTTTTTTATAAAATATGCATTTGATGCTATAAATTTCCCTCTTAAGCACTGCTTTCACTGCATCCCACAAATTTTGATAAATTGTATTTCCATTTTCACTAAATTCAAATTATTTTTAATATCTCTTGGCATTTCTTTTTTAACCCATGTTTTATTTACAAGTATGTTGTTTAACCTCCAGATACTTTGGAATTCTCCAGCTACTTTTCTGTTACTGATTTCTAGTTTAGCTCCGCTTTGTTCTGAGAGCATACTTTGGGTGGTTTCAATTATTTTTAAATGTGTTGAGGTGTGTTTCATGTCCCTGAATGGGATCTATCTTGGTGAATGTTCCATGTGAGCTTAAGAAGAATGTACAGTTGACCCTTGAATAACATGAGTTTTAACTGTGCAGGTCCACTTATATCTGGCTTTTTTTTTTTTTTTTTTCCCAAGAAATATACAGTCAGCCCTTCATGTCCTTGGGTTTCGCATTGGTAGATTAAATCACCTTGGACTGAAGTTCTTATTCATTATACTATTCCATTTTCCATGAGGGACTTGAGCATCAGCAGATTTTGGTATACCTGGGGGCTTCTGGAACCAATCCTCCTCGGATACCGAGGGAAGATTGTGTAGACTTCTGCTGTTGGATAAGTACTCTGTAAGTGTCAATTAGGTCCAGTTGATCGATGGTGCTTCCGTTCCAGTACATCCTCAATGACTTTCTGTCAGCAGAATCTGTCCATTACTGATAGAGGTCTGTTAAAGTCTCCAGCTATAATAATGGAGTCGTTTCTTTTATCTTGCCATTCTATCAGTTTTTGCCTCACGTATTTTGGTACTCTGCTATTACGCACATACACATTAAGGATTGTTAACTCTTAGAAAATTGACCCCTTTATCATTATGTAATGCCCCTCTCTATCCCTGACAATTTTTCTTGTCTGAAGTCTGCTTTGCCTGAAATTGATACCGCCACTCCAGCTTCCCCTTCTTTGGTGTTGGTGGGGTGTGTTTTTCTTCATCACTTTACTGTCTTTCTATCTAAAGTGGATTTCTTGCAGACAACGTATAGTAAGTTGTTTTTTATCCATTCTGTCATTTTCTGTTTGTTGTATGGTTGCATTTAATCCATTCACATTTGAAGTGATTGTGTGTATAGTTGGATTAATCTCTCCTCTTTTTGTACTATTTTCTGTTGATTGCACTTTTTATTTCCTTTTTTAATCTTCCACCCTTTTTCTGCCTTAGCTGGTTTATTGGGCATTTTATATGATTCTGTTTTCTCTCATTTCTGAACAAATCAGTTATATTTCTTTTTAAAAATGATTATCATAGTTGTCCTAAGGATTGCAATGTATATTAACAAATAATTCTAAGTCCACTTTCAAATAAGTTTATACCACTTTATGAGTAGTGCACATACCTTATAACAGAATATTTAAAATTCATCCCTTATAGCATTGCTGTCCTTCATTCACTTATTAATAAGCTATAATCACCTAGTACATTGTTGCTCTTGTTAGTTTAAGCAGTTATATATTAAATCAAGTATGAAGAAAAAGGTTTTATTTTACCTTTATTTATGCCCTCTCTAATGCCTTCATTTCTTTATATAGATCTCAGTTTCTGACCTGCAACATTTTCCTTCTGTAAACTTTTTTGAAAAATTAAACTTCTTAAACATTTTTTGAAAGGCAGATCTACTTGTGAAACATCCCTTATTTTAATTTCTTTATTTCTCCTTCATTTTTGAAGAATAATTTTCCTTAGTACAGAATTCTGGGTTATTGATTTTATTTCAACATTTCAAATATTTCACTTAACTCTTCTTGTTTGCATTGTTGATGAGAAGTCTACTATAAATCTTATACTTCTTTCTTCATAGGTAAGGTGTTGTTTTGTGTGTGTGTGTGTGTGTGTGTGTGTTTCAAGGTTTTTTCTTTCTTTAATTTTTCTGTAGTTTGAACAAGATATGCTTAGGTGAAGTTTTTATTTATTCTGCCCTGGAGTCAGTTCTGAGTCCATGATCTATGGCTTGGTGTCTATCACTATTTTTGGAAAATTCTTAGCTATTTTCACCTCATGAATTATTTCTGCTCTTTTTTCTTTTTCATCCCCTCCCAGTATTTTTTCTATATATGTGTGTATATATATATTACACCTGTTGTAATTGTACAATCGTTCTTAGATATTTTGTTCAGTCTTTCATTATCTCCATGCAATTCAGTTTGGAAAGTTTTTATTAACATATTTTCAAGCTCAGTGATTCTTTCCTCATCTGTGTCCAGTCTACTGATGAGTTCATGAAAGACATTCTTCATTTGTTACAGTGATTTTGAATTCTAGCAGTTCCTTTTGAGTTTCCATCTCTCTGTTTACATTACCCAACTGTTGTTGCATACTGTCCACTTTCTCCATTATAGCCCTACACATATGAATCATAGTTATTTTAAATTTCCAATCTTTTAACTTCAAAATGTCTGTCAATTCTGAGTTTGATTTTGTTACCTGGTTTGTCTCTTCAGACTATGGGTTTTATTGCCTTTTAGCATCCCTTGTAATTTTTTTTTTTTTTTTTGCAAGCCAGACATACTGTATTGGAAATAGAAGCTGAGGTAAATAGGCTTTTAGTGTGAAGTTTTATGTTTATCTAGCAAGGAGTTTTTGTGTGATGTAACTGTAGGTGTCAGAGTCTTCTATTTCCTGTGGTGCTCCTGTGTGTCTTGATTTGTATTAGGTTCTCCAGAGGAAAAGAACCCATAGGATAGGGAGAGAGAGAGAGAAGAAAGAGAGGAGAGAGGGAAAGAGAAAAGGCACAGAGAGAGAAACAGACAAAAAGATACGTTTAAGGGATTTATTTCAGAGACTTTTTTAAAGGAATTGGCTCATGAGGTTGCAGAGACTAGCAAATGCAAATTTTGCAGGGCAGGAAATTCCAGCAATAATGTATGTTGTAATCTTGAGTCCAAAGGCTGGAGACGCATTCTGAATTTCTAAATTGAAGTTTGGAGACAGAATCCCTTCTTTGGAGGCCCTAGTCTTAGCATCTTAGCTTGTAAGGCTTTCAACTGATTGTATGTGGCCCACTATCATTGTGGAGGGGGAGGGTGATTTGCTTTTCAAAGTCTATTGATAATCACATCTATCTAGACTGGGGTTTGACCAAGCAACTGGGTGTCATAGCCTAGTCAAGTTGACATATAATGTGAACCATCGCAGTTTTTCCTATAAATTTCTTCTTAACTGGAGGTTTAGCTTTGCAGTTAGTCGTGCTGTAATACATTGTCATTTCTTTTAACGAGTGTGTGCCACTGACTGTTTCTCAGCTTTCCCCCATCCCCTAATGCCTCCATTTAGGTAAAACAGGAGGACAGGTAAAGTTGGATATTTTCTTTCCCCCAAGTAGGTTAGGTTCTGGTAAACTACTTTCTTTTGAGGGAAGTTATATAAAACAGGATACCAAGAGCATTTCAACATGGTTGCTTCTCCTTTCAGCATATTTCAAGATGTTATTTCAAAATGCACCAGCAGGTTAAAGTTTCTCATCAAATTTGAGAAGATTTTGGCCATTATTTCTTCAAATATTCTTTCTTTCCATTTCTCTATCGTTTCTTCTTATGGTCTTCCCATTGTGCATGTGGTGTACTAAGTTCTAGTCCACATTTTTCTAACACTCTGTCATTAAATTTTTTTTTCTTGTTCCTCAAACTGGTGATAACCGTTTACCTGTCTTCAAACACATTGATTCTTTCTTCTGCCATTTCATGACTGATATTGAGCCCCCTCTAGTGAAATTTTTATGTCAGTTATTAAACTTTTCAATTAAGAGTGCATTTTTTTTAAAGAATTCTGTCTTTTGATAATCTCTTTGGTAATGCATTTCTCTTATTTTTCCTTTTAGTTCTTTAGTCACAGTTTCCTTTGGTTTTTTGAATGTATCTAAAATAGCTGATAAAGGTATTTGTCTAGTAAAACCAATGCTTGAGCTTCATTATGGACAGTTTTATTGACTGTCTTTGGCCTATGTATGGTTCAAAAACTGCTTCTTTTTGTGTTTCGTAAATTTTGTTGTTGTTAAAAATGTTGTGGAGTCTAAGCTTGTACTGCTCACTACACTATAGGTCAGTAAATTGAGAGATGAGTTGTTGTGGCAAGGAATAGCAACTTTATTTGGAAAGCCAACAGACCAAGAAGATGGTGAATTAGTGTCCCAAAGAGCCATCTTGCCTAAATTAGAATTTAGGCTACTTTAAAAGGAGAGGGAGTAAAGTCAAACATTTCCTGTTTCTGGTCAGCCTATAGAGGGAATGTGTTAAATTCTTCATGCCTGCGGTCATTCACAAGTGAGCCTGGTTCTAAATGTTTCCTGTGAGCGAAACAAAGGTATTTTAGCTTAACACTCGTTACCTGGGAGGCAAGGTTCCCAGAGATAGGCCATTATGTATAATTTAAGCTTAGAGGGAACATACCTTTGGGGTGTTCTAGTAAAAGCAGTAGCATACAAAGGTTAAATGAAAAGAAACATATCCACCGTGGGGTCAGATTTGTTCTTCCCTATTACAAAACAGGATATTTAAAATTACGTAGTGTGTCAACTCTGGAAATCATGTTTTTCCTTCCTCTCATTTTGTTATTGTTGCTATTTACTGCTGTTTTTGTTGTCATGGCTGTTTGTTTAGGACTTTTCTGGACTCATTTGATAATGCATGTATTCTTTGTTGTACGTATCTTCTGAAGTCGTTACTTGGTTAATCTCACAGAAGAGAGATATATTTAAATGCCTTGAACTAACAAGTTTCTGGGCCATTGCCAAGGGACTCTGTGTGTGTGGGATGGGGTACATCTTTAATGCTCTAGCCAGTAGTTTAAAATGGTATTATAAACTTCAGTTACAGCTTGTGTTAAGCCTCAAGGTAGGCATAGGTCAGAGCAATTTTGCAGGTGTTTTCTGGGTCTGTGCATGAACATGTTCTCCTCAATTCCTAGGAATATGGTGGAGCTTTTCAAAGCATTTTAATTTCTTCTTCCTACCCTTTCCTCCATGGAACATCCACTAAACTGAATGATTCATTTTAATAATAATTGTTTGATTCCATAGCTCTGATGATTTTTCCCCTAGGTTTTTTTTTAAAACTTAAATTTTTTTCCCCACTAATACAATGTTTGTGTCTCTACTTTTCCAGCAATGGCACAAACAGCTATGCGCCTAAACTCTAATGCTCCTAGAATTGAATTATTAATTAACAAATACAAAGTAATTATATATTGATTGTTAATGCATTTATTGAATGTCCTTAAAAAAATCAATGCAATGAAATACACACTCTGCAATTTTTATCAAAATTCAGAAAAAAAATAATAGAAACTAGGTGTGATGAGAGAAAAGTTAAGGGAGAGAAAAGTAGAAAATAAAATCCAATCTACAGAAAATTGCAACTTCATGAAACAGTCAGAACTGATAAAATATTGAATGGAAAAAATACCTTGTTAATGTGAAAGGAAATCCCAATTGACAAGTTTTTAAAAATTTTCAAATTTAAAAAAAAAAAAAACTGTAGAGCTCCAAAAACACATGGTAAAATTAGAAATTATCACTCTGGCTACTTTTACAAATTATAATATATGTATTTTTAATCCAGAAAGTGACACAGTGCTTTAGCTGTTACTAGTTTCAGAGTCCTTTCAATACTTACAAAGACACAAGTCAAGATGAAGCTGATAGGGGGGCAGAGGGTGGGAAGGGATAGACTGGGATTTCAAAATTGTAGAATAGATAAACAAGATTATACTGTATAGCACAGGGAAATATACACAAAGTGTTATGGTAGCTCACAGAGAAAAAAATGAGACAATGAGTGTGTATATGTCCATGTATGACTGAGAAATTGTGCTGAACACTGGAATTTGACACAACATTGTAAAATGATTATAAATCAATAAAAAATGTTAAAAAAAAAAAAAAAGATGAAGCTGATAATTACCCAACATTTGATCTGGTAAAAATACAATGTCACAAACAAAGGAGAAATTTCCTCTGGTGAGTGAGTAGATGGAGGTGAGCTGAGGGGGAAAAAGCAAAGCAAATTTTCACCTCATGCGATTGAGAATGCATGAAACAATGAAGATAACATATTTGCTTAACCACAGATATTAACAAACTGAGTTTTAAATACACATTTATGGTTTTCCAAAGCAACCTAAGCAGCAGCTCATCTTCATGGGACCAGCTAATGGGAAACAGAATTATTTAATACACCCCATCCCCTACTGCTATCAAAAATGAAACTCTCAAGTGTTTGACATTCTGTAGAATAGTGGTTAAATAGAAAGAAACTAGAAAGTCGAAATGTGTTTTCTCTTGTCCAGCAAATTAACATTTTCTGTTAAGTTTCTGTTTTCTCTTTGAGGACCTACTTTTCTCTTGATGGTAAATTATTCCCTTTAGAAGACATGCTGTTCCCCTTGCCACTCCCATCAACTATAGCAATATACTTTATTCTATGATTTCTGTAGGGCACAAATATCATAATATGATAATGCAAAATACATATGTGCATTTTAATTAGCAGATGGTTGGTTTCCTTATATAGATCTCAAAATATAAATCAAAATAAAATCCAGATGTAATAAGAACTTACATGTATAGAGCATAACATTACTGAAATAATATAGGAGATAACTGAAACTCTGAACTACACCATAAAAGCAGACGTACTGATAGATTTGATTAAATACCGAAAGCTTCAGAAAGTGAAAATAAATCTCAGAATATAGAAACTCCTTCTGCAAAATATAGAAGTACCTTCTGTAAAATCATCAATATAGGGCCAAGAGATTTCATGGGACAAATAGAAGATAAATACTACATTGAATAAATGCCAGGAAGAAGCAATTCAGAAAAGCAAATGTAAAAAGGCTGATAAATACAACGAAATGTTCAGACTACTCAGCATTCAACAAAGCAAAATTTAAAATTAAAAAATATGAATGTTTTGTTTATACATGTAATTCAGGAAAGTTGCTAAATGTAAGGTACTGAAGTTGGTGGACATATAAACATTGGACTAATGCTCTTATTGTTTTGGATCTTGCTTTCTATTTGATAATAAGAGTTAGAGACTTTTTTCCATGTCTGCTTCGTAATGTGTCATTCTTATGGGGACTGAGTTGTCCTCGCTTGGTTGCTATTCAGACAGTTCCATAGAAGACAACCTTGTCCATTGTCCATACAATTTGGTTTGGATATGTGTTTTCTTAGGCACCCATTAATTCTCCTGGGAAAACTTGCCCCTTTTCCCAAACTTTAATTCAGTAATCACAAGGTTTGTCACTTAGTTTTAGAACTTTGTTTTGTGTAATGGAGATCTGTAGTGTTACTTTTGTGATCTCATGATTCTTCCTCAACTTGGTCATATTGCCTTATACTAACAGAATGGAGTTTTTTGGGGTAAAAAATACTTTTTATTTTTACTAAAGATGCACTTACTACTTATTTTTCATTACTTTTACTTTTGTTGTTGGTACCAAATTACTGAGAAGGGCAAAAGAAATAACTTTACTCAGCCATATATAATTATAAATCAGTTTGTTTATATTTAGTAATATCGGTTTTTATTATACATTATATAACTTAAAATATAGTATATTTACAGACTCAGAAACACTAGGAAATTAAAATTACGTATTAGTTCTTTGCTCATGAAATTACATCTGATAAGCTTTTGTGTTTTAAGGAATGATGTTTTGTCTTTAGCACTATTTGCTATTACATTAAGAACATTTTCTGTGTTATTGAATATTTTTCAAAGCAAGTAAATACCTATAAAACATTCCATCTTGTGCAAGTACCACATTAATTTATCTATACTTTTATTACTTGATATTAAATGTGTTTCTAATTTCTTTTATCCCCAAACTTTCTATAATAAACATTCTTGTACATTAATCCTTGTCAATTGCTCTATTTCTTTAAAATAAATAATCATTATAATGCCATATAAGGACATACGCTGCGGGCATTCAAAACCAGAGAAAACAGTACATCTGAATGTATTAGTGTTTAAGAATCATAGCATGTCTAGGAGGATTTTACGTAAATGAACCTAGTGATCAATTTTAAGAACACAAAACAGATACTATGTGCTACCTAATGTAAAGAAATAAGAAGTACCACACATCAACAAGGAGTAACTCTTACCAATCAAATCTGAAACAAAACCCTAATCTCCAATCACCAGTTTGTTAGAAAAACATGAAAATCAAAGAAATATGTTAACAGTAAATCCTATACGAATACACATAGAAAAATCCAGAATTTTGTTAATTCTACAAGGCAAATGACCATCCACAAGGAAAAATAAACTTCATGGAAAAAGGAGAGAGGGGAAACCTATAGATTTAAAGACAGGAGGATCATCAACCAAGCTATCAATGCTCTGTGTACTCTGTGCCCTGTTGGGATCCTGATTTCAATGAAACAACTTTGAAATTATGAGACAATGGAAATATATACACTGAGTAGATTTTTGTAATATTAAAGATTTGTCATTAAATTTGTGGGTAGATAGCTGGAAAAAGGTTTTGTCTTGTTTTGTATTTTTTCAGTCCTTATGCTAATTTTTGAAATTAAGTATTATGTCTTAAGATTTTGATCTATACTATTCAGGGTTAAAGGAAACTGAGGGAGTTACAGGGGTAGAGCCAAGACACGATTGGACATACGCTGATAATTATTGGTCTTCTCTATATTTACATATTTTTTGAGAATTTAAAATGCCACAAAAGGGAGCAGCAGGAAATGAGTTTAATATTTAGGTAGGGGACAGTCTAGTTATAAATGTGTATGTGGTTTATCCTAAACAGATTTGGGGAAGGGAGTGAAATGATGGAATTCACAAGTTAGACTACACTGGAATGTGGACATGAATTCATCCAAGAGCAAGGAGACAATTAAGAACTTCCTCAATTTCTGTAATCCCAGTCCCCTCTCTGGCACACTCTTATGGGTGGTAATTTCTCTACAGAATGATAAAGAAAATAAGCATCAATTAAAAATGAGATGTGAAAGCCAAGGAGACTCCTTGGTAGAGGCAAAGGGACCCTCATGTTTTGCACTGGGAGTGCGGAGAAAGCCAAGCATGAGGGCTGAGATTAGCTAGTCTGTGTGACTGTCTTCAAAGGAAATTAAACTCTCAAGGAAGGCAGATTTGTTATATCAAGGACAGTGCCCCCATTGGGAAAATCTGGGTCTCCAACACCTGGAATCTAGACATGTGGATGATTGTCCCAGAAGATTTTGATTCCTCTGACTCTTCTGAACCTTCTAAGCCTGAAGAAATGTTTCACTCCTCTCTATTAAGAGAAATCATCTCAATAATCCTGAAAGGCAGCAGACATAATACTCAATATCTGCCCTAATTTTCCCTCCTGTCCACTCTGCCTATACCTAGGTTTTAAGTTACAACAACAACCGAGGACACACTAGGCTTCATGAGGAAAGAAAGTACTGTAATTTAAAGACAGTGTAAATCTATCTGGCTTGTATCGGTAACCACCTGGGAAGTCTGAGTAACACTGAGTAAGAAGATTCTTTATCAAAGGGGCTGAACACAGAATTGGAAAGGGAAAAGTTTATTTACTTGAGAATACTTCCTGAAGATGGAGTTAGCATCCTGGAAAGAACCTCAGGAGATTTTACAAAATAACTAAGGTGGCTCCCACTGGCATGATACACACTGACCAAACTGAGCAAAATTGAAATGCATGAACCACCTTGTCAGATGACAGATAAAGAAATTTAAAAATTCAGGGATGTAGACATGCAAGAATGGATGTAATGTGTACAGTCCGAAGATGAACATGATGGTTATGTTCATTAGGAAGGCTCAAAGGACACACAGTTTATCAACGCCACATGAATGGCCCAGTGAAGAAGGAAGCAGCAGCATTAAAAAGTTCAGTAGTGGCTCTACTTTTCAGTTTTGGGCTGGTGACGGGAAATACTGTTACAGAATTTGTCTGGCTGGAAACATTGTCTATCAATGGATTCTGAAACAGAAGAGTCAGGGTGGCAGCAGTTAACTGCCAGCAACCAGGTGGTACTTTACAGATATGTGATGACTAGGAAAGTTCAAGTAGTAGCCCTGGGAACAAGACACACAGAGACTTCGAAGGATGGTTAATGGAATAGGGCCTCCCTAGGGGCAAAATAGATTGATGGCTGACAGTCTCACCACTTGGCTTGAACCAGCAAAAGGAGTCAAGCTTTGGTGACTGGACATCTAAGGCTGGCCACCCTGATAAAAACGTCATGATTCCTTGCATGCTTGTCAGACCTGAGTCTGTCGTTCAGAATCAAAACCCACTGAACACTAGTTCCAAGTGAAACAACTGCAACACATGTCACTGATTTCCTGAGTCTTTCACCAAAGGAAATTATGACCATTTGCTAAGCTGACTATAAAATTGGGAAATGGGACCACTTATATATTTCTAGCACTGTTGGTATAGGGTCTCTGTGACATTGAACTATGAATACTTTGACACATTATTGTGGCCTTTCTATAGGTGTGGGGGCATATAGGAGACAAGTAATAAATAGCTTCCATAGATCATCTTGGTGGTCATTTCCCTGGACCCTGAATGTTTAATTGGTATTAACACACTTGAAAGTTAGCACAACTTCCAAATTTGGTCCTTGGTTTGGATAACCACCAAAATGGGGAAAGCCAAGTGGAAACCTCTGAAACTATTCCTGTCACAACAAAGTTAGTAAAAATAAAAAAAATAAAAATTGTAAATGTACCTATCAGTAGAGTTTAGGAGATTCTGATCAGCCGTAAGTTTCTAACAGATGCAAAGATATTGGTCCTTATCACACCCCTAGTATGTTACCTAACATTCTCCCCATAGAAACCAGATGGATCCTGGAAGATGACTGTAGACCACTGCAAGTGCAAGCCAGTGGTTGCCCTGATTGAAGCTGCCATGACAGATGTCGTAGCTTTGTTAGAACAGATACAGCCTCAGGTTCCTGGTATGAGGACATTGTTTTGGCATATGCGTTCTTTTAAAATAAGAAAAGAGGATCAGGGAGAGTTTTTGTTCACTTCAAATGTGTAATAAGCAATTGCAAATTTTGCCCTTGGGATGGAACCACTTTTCCTCTGCTATAGTGTAATCCAAAGGGATCTGGACTGTCTAAACATTGCAGAGACCAGTGAATCCATCGCATTGAGGATAACGTGTTAATCTATTCAAACAGCCAGAATTATGAAGGCTTTTGTAAGACTATATTTAGAGGATGGAGTGGTCATGATGGCAGAGATGGAGGCCAACATCAAAGATTCTCACTTACTAAAGTGATGTAGTCACTGCTGCTGCCAAACGTCCAACCTGTAAGACAGACCAAAGCCAAGCTCCCAAGTTATATAGTTTCTTGAGATTTACTATCCATTTGGTAGCAAGTTAACTACTTTGAACCTCTTCTGTCCTGAGAACATCAGGGGTTTTCTCACTGGAATAGATTATTATTATATTTTTCTGCCAGTATAAATGGGTTTCAAAAGTATTCCGTGTTCTGCTGCTTGTGTCTCAAAGAAATTAGTTTCATGGAAGGTGAGATGGTTAATTTTACACCTCAACTTGACTGGGCCACAGGGTCCTCAGACATTTGGTCAAACATCATTCTGGGTGTGTCTGTGAGGGTGTTTCTGGAGGAGAGAGTAACACTTGAATCAGAAGACTAAGTAAGGCAGATTGCCCTCCCTTATGTAGGTAGGTCTCATCCAATCAACTGAAGCCCTGAAAAGAGCAAAAAAAGTGCTGACTGAGAGGAAACACTTCCTGACTGTTGCCTCCTAGTTGAGGCATTGGTCTCTTCCTGCCTTCAGATTCAAATTGAAATATCAAGTGTTCTTGGGTCTCAAGCCTGCAGGCTTTCTGCTGGAACTTACACCATTGGCTCTCCTGGTGCTCAGGCCTTCACACTCAAACTGGAATATATCATCAGCTGTTCTTGGTCTCCAGCTTGCTGGCTGCAGATTCTCAGCCTTCATAATTAAATGAGTCAATTTCTTACAATAAATCTCTTTAGATAAGTATATAGATAAATAGGTAGGTAGGTGGATGGATGGGTGGGTAGGTGGGTGGGTAGGTAGACAGACAGACAGACAGACTGATCGATCAGTCGATGGATCTCCTATTGATTCTATTCCTCTGGAGAACCCTGAATAATGTAGGTTTTTGTAGTAGCTTCTTTTGTAGGGGTCGTGATGAGCTTCGTGCTCAAGGATGTCCTCTTCTGTTACTGTTTGGTATTCAAAACATGGCCTCCGTGTGGCCATGGTGCTACATCGCAGAGTTAGTGTGACTCTAACTTTGTTGTCCTACATGCCATAAGCCTTGCCTTCTAAAGTAACGGTTCACTTTTGATGCTATGCTATTTTGAAATATTGTTTTTTAAGATCTATTTACTATGGATTGGTTTACTCCTGGCATCTAAGCAGTCTTTCTTTGGGATTCTCAGTGCTCCTATCTTCTCAGCGTGGATTCTGTCTCCAACAGTTTTCCTTCAGGGTAAGTCTTTGTCTTTCTGTGAAAGTCTATTTGTGGAATATTGAGTGATGCCTGGGGATTAGGCTATCATAGTCTGATCTCCTCTTCACTCCAGCATGCTTCCCTGGGTCTTTTTTATATCTATATCTGAAACCTGGAGCCTGCGAGTTCTTACAGTATTGCAAATTTTTCTAGATACTTTTGAAATCAAGTTTTTGTCTGTTAACCCTGGGTCCCATGACCTGTATGGTCCCTCAGTGTTCACCTATCTCTTCTCTGAACTGCTGGGCAGCAGCTGACCCAGCATGGACCTGATGTTAGAGGTTCTGACCCAGCATAGACCTGACATCAGAGGGACCTCACCCTCAGATGTTCTGGAGGATTTCCAGCCATATAACTTCAGTGAATATGTCATCTGTGAATTACTTATTTTTCTATCTCTTTTGGTCTATCTGATTTTTATAAGAAGATCTGGGGAGATTTAAAGAAATTGGGGCAGTCATGATCCTAATGGTATTCACTTAGAAATTTTTGATCTCTATTCATAATATTAAAGTTATTTATTCACTTTAGAAAGTCCATTAAATTTATTATAGATTTATATAGATGATAAACTTAGGCATATATCATATATTGATATATTGTCACACATTAGTTATGCATTATATAATATGCCTCATTCATCATACATTTCACACACAACCTACATTAAATAAGTTAAATATGATTAATAATTTCTAATAGTACACTTTTTGTTGACCTTATGATAATGTAACATATTTAATTTCTGCAGTCTCTCCCTCTTTGGGACATAAGCTATATGAGAATTGAAATTATATTTTATGAATCTCTGTAACACGAGTAACTAAAAATAATACTTGATATGTATTAGCAGTAAAAAAAATATAATGTAAAAAGTGTTACAGTTCGAATTTGGAGCATTTTACTACTTTAACATCACTTTTTTCAACTGTCAACCCAAACCTGAGAATCTATCCACAAAATCAAGCAAACATGTGCTGGAAAATGAGTAATAAAAACATTACAGGGAACACAATCAAAACATATTACAGACAAGTAAATATTCAAATTCCATATACAAATCCCCATAGTGGAATTGACTTTGTATATATGTTCATGATATTTAATCATTCTTATATACGAGTGAATTTCCTGAAGAGTTTCTAAAAATAGTACATGAAATCAAAAAAATCAAAAAGTAACCTTTTGTAAAGCAATTTTTTGCACCTTTACTTGCTAAGATAAGTAGAACAGCAACTTTGACTCTTAGTTCTCTCCAAAATTTCACTTTAAATATATTTTGGGGAGGTCGTAGAACATAAATATTTAATTTAGATACTGAAATACTTCTTTCCTGGTTATCATCCTACAACCAATAAATTTGTAACACATTAGCAGAAGCTTCCTTAATGTAGTAGAGTTTGGGGGAGATGAGATTTGATAGGAAAAAAAAATCTTGTTTTTATTTTCTTCTTATTGATTACTAATATTTTTTCTCAATGTACAAATACATGTACAGTAAATCAGTCCCTTAAATCCTATAGTCTGTATTAAATTTTTTGCTGTGGAGATCACACTTCATATCACTGTGTTTATATGTTCGTTCCTATGTTTGAAAGTATCTATCAGATGAGACTTTCTAGCTCTGTTGTTCCCCACAATCTGATGGCTGTTTTTTCCCCAGCATCACACCAGATTATTCTAATCCAGAATGTTTGAAAGAAATGTTTACAAATAGAACTATCTTGAAAGTGTTTGCAATTTTTAGTACAAGTACTTTTGAAACTGGCATATAAAAACATCTCTGGACAAGTCTTTCTCATTCTTGGAGGAAAAATCCTAGCACATTTTCAACAATTTATTTGACTTTCCTGCCCATTTCTTCCAAGCAATCAATTTTCTGTTTCTGTGGCGTCTGGGCAGGAGTCAATTGACAGGTGGCACGGATTTCCCTGGTTAGCTGCCCCTCTGCTCTTTTTCCAGTGCTGTCACCAGAGAGAAATGAATCTAGGCCTCACTAAAGAAAACACTTTCTGACAAATTGTGACAGCTGCGTAGGAAGAGGACAGTAAACATCCATATGCAAACCTCCATTCACCTTCTCTCTTCCTAATCGACTTGGTGCTTTGTATGACTGCACAAACCATTCTAGAATCCACAGAAGTATCTGAAAAAGAATGAACTTTCAAGGGCCAAGACAATGGCTGTTGGCTTTTGTATGTGAAATTTGTTGTCTATAAATAGGTGCTGTGCATCCTCAGTGTGAACACAAGGTACTGTGTGACCTCTCCTGGTGGATTTTTATTTTAGATATAAGTGGGAAATAAATTATATTGCTACACAAGTCATTCAGAATAGTGAATTTACAATGGGACACTTGCAAAAGAGGACGGCATCAAATCTCCAAACAATCCCTCCTACAAAATCCATGAGTCAGGACAGCCTTGGTCACAGGAGTACGTCAGAGGTGCTTGCCACTCAGTATTGTGGTTGACTTTGTCTTTTGGGTAGAGTCCCATCGTCTGTGTTTCACATCAGTGTCTTATTTTTTTGTCCCTCAATAGTACACAAGAGAAATATTATACATGTGTCTAAGGATTCGTGCTTCAGATTAGATCTGTTCAGTTTTTCAGTGCTACTATTAAAATTTCTGGGCTTTCTTCCATGGTTTAAGATGATCACTTCATACTTCTTAACTGTGTAAACAGTCTCTGCAATGTATTTCTCTAAAACTGGTCTTTTGTACCTATCACTATCACAACATAAATAGCTTGGGGTAATTATAGAATAACTGACATTTTTTTCGTCTTCAGGCAGTTTTTTTGGCTTTCTTGAGTTTTAGGAGATCATAAAATGCTTTAAGACAAAGGTAGATTTTCTTGTTTACCATTAAGGTTTATATTATAAATGCTCTCAAAAGTGACAAACAACTTAACAAAACTTACATTTACAAACTCAGAGTAATCAACTCTCATCTTAAAGCAACACCTATCTACTGACTAGCCAACAGATATGCTAAAACACCCTCACAAAATCCTATATTCATTATTCTTCCTGGAAATCAGTTGGGTGATATTAACTTGGTGGATTCAAAAGTTTACTTACGTGGTGTCATACTGAAATAACTTTTATTTTGTTAAAAATATTATGAACAGAAAAATAAAAACTATCCAGGACCTATAATGATAATTTTAGATACCAAGTAATATTGTTTTACTGGAAAAAAATCTATATAGAATACTTGTGGACCCAAGAATCTTACTTTTATGTGTATAAAGAAGGTCTAATAATTTCTCATCATTTTACTACAGGAGGCATAATCCCTTAAACATGTGTTTATATTAACCGGATCTACATTGGGGAGAAATTAACAGTCCACCCATTTATCCAGTTTAAATTCTAACAATGTCCTCAGTGGAAGTCATTATTACAGTGAGCCTGAATCCTATATCCCACAGTATAAATCCATATGTCCTTGATAAGTATTTCATATTCAGTCTTCTGTTCTTCTTGAAAATATTAAAAGTGGCTATACATAAGGCAGGTAAAAGCACGCACTCCTCCAGGAAACTGCTTGAAGCAGTGTGGGTCCATGCTTTCATGTACTTGAGTCAATCTACTGAGTTTAAATTTTGGTTTCACCCATTATTAGATATGTCATCTTGGCAAAATCACGTGACTTCTTAAAATATCAGCTTCTTCATCTATAAAGCTGAGTAAATCTAGTACTCAATTCTTGCACTATTGTGAAGTTTAAATATGGTTGAGTATGTAAGATTATTAGAACAAATCTAAGTGTATGGAAAACACACAATAAATAGTAACCAGTTTGTGGGCTTGTTCAGGACATTAGCCGTGTTTTTCCTTCCAGGATGAAGACAATTACCAAATAGCACTCAAAGCTGTTATTTTTTAGAGCTAAAAAAAAAAAAAAATCAAATTGAGATTTGCTGAAGTGATAGTATCGGCAGCTTTCATTTTACTGTTTTGGTATCATTTCTTCAGCACAGAAAAGTTGATTCTTTCCTAACATGCACCTAACATACCTTGTTTGCCTTTTGAAAATTTATGCTGCTATTAAACATCAAAAATTGTGTCACATGGAAATGCCTGCCTGGGAGGGTGTGCGGTTACCGTTGAATCATCTGTCTGTGCTATCATTAGGTACAAAAGCTTTGAAGTCAGACCTAAAGCCAAAATTCTCACAGATGTTGCATGGAAACAAACTTCAAAAAGGATGTTAGATGCTTATTCCTAGACAGGTAAACATCTGTGAGAGAGCGAAAAGAAAGCGTGAGAGACACAGCGAGACTCACTTAAAGGCTTAGCTTTGAACAAAACAGGCCCTAGGCCTTTTCTTTCAAATTGATGTCTCTATTTATGTGGCTTCCTGCCTCTGCACTGGGTAACTATTGAAGTCTCACTTTTTGAACTAATTTACATTGACCTCTTCCTTAGCTCCCAATAGTTCCTTTTAAAGTGAGGTTTGTTTTCCCTAATGAGGATCAGCTGTGAGCAGAGGTGACCAAAAGAAAACAAATTCCCTTTAACAAGCTGTGCCTCTGCTTAGGCTGAAGTCTGGGGAGGAGAGGCCGAGAATACAGAGAAGATCTTGTGGTTGCAGGTTTCAAATCAAAGATCCTAGAAATGCAGTGTTCTTAGACTCTCCACATTTTTCTTTATTAAGTTATTATATTCCAGACAGTAAGGCTACAGAATGAGGCTAAACAAAGCCATGAAAAGAATGACCATCTTTGATAACTCTTGGGCCACAAATTAAACTCTTTCTCTATTTTTAGTAAGTGTACATACTTTAGCTCAGGTTTCACTTTACTAAAATTATTTCTTTATCTTTCCATTTTTATCAACTGGTGGCTTAGCAGTACTCATGCCATCACAAAGTGAAGAACAAGAAAACAAAACTACAGATTAGAAAAGGCCAATCTATCAGGATTATAGCTTGATCTCTCAAAGCCTAAAGCTTACTAAAACTCCAAAATAATTTCATCAAAACAATGTAATAACTGGAGATAAACAGCCCAGTTCCCTTTGAGTTTTCAAGTCTCTTGTCTTCTATTATTAGTTTATCATATGATTTATTTTCCAAAAAAGCAAGGATCTAGCAAATCGTGCCACTAAATCTCATTCTCTGCTTTGATCTTCATTTACGCTCTAAGGCAAAACAGTCTATGTGATGCTCAGCTTCACGGAATGTAGATTCTTTGCCCTGCATGTGTCAGCCAAGCTTCCCTCACCTCCGAGCATTCTGGAACTGATCGATGGCAAGCCTGCTCAAAAAGTCTTTTCTCTTCTTATCCTCGGTAGGAATATATCAATAAGTAGGAAGAAATGACGCCGCTGCTAAAGCCTGTGAGCACTGCTTCTTATTTCGACGGTTCTGCTGATGTTACCTCTGGCTCCATCTTCTCATCTCTATGGGATGCGTCAGGATTGCTTTGACAGCAAGCCTCTGAGGCACATGACAGAAAGTTTCTTGCTTTTCAAGCCTGCTTTTACTGGCTCACCAGTTCAGTGCAGTAGCAGTTCTAAGGATAAGTCGGGGGAGCCAGTAAAATAAGCTAGAGTCCTGTCCTCAAATTCTGGGTTAATAAAAAAGGAAACAAACTTGGGAGAGTAAATGCATCTTACTCTGAAGATAAGAGAAAATATTGTATTCTTCTGGTTCACACTAGTTATATTTATATTATTATTAATGTTGTGATTAGTATTGTATTCTTAAAAGCTCATGAGCTTTGGGTCAGAAAAATGGGGAGTGGAAATTTTGACTTCAACAACTATGAGCATTATGACTGGAGAAATTAGAATAATCCTATAACCCCCTTGAAATTCTTGACCTCAGCTACAAATTAATTGGGATAATCATATGCCGATTAAGGTTTTGTGATGTTTAAATAACATGTGTTTAGGTTCACGATAGACACAGAAGTCATCACTCAGCATGGATTGCTTTTTGTCTTTAAAAGGAAAGAATCCTTAACTTTCTCTCTGCCAGGTTAAATATACCTACCTCAAAAGTAGTTCCCTGACTTCTTTATCTATTCCTATAGATTTTGGTGTTTTGTTGACCATAATGAATTGAATCATGGCCCCCAAAAGATATGACCATGTCCAAATGTTCAGAATGTCTGAATTATCATCTGGTATGGCAAACAGTGTGATTTAGTTAAGGGTCTTGAGAGAAAGAATTTATCCTGAATTATCCAGGAAGGCCCTACATGCAATCACATTTATCTTTATGAGAGAGAAACAGTTCTGAGGCAGACAGAAAAGGAGAAACCACAAGAGGAGGCTATGTGACCCTGAGAAGCTGGGGCTGTAGCCACAAGCCAAGGAACACGTGGAGTCACCAGAAGTGGGAAGTGGCAAAAACAGATGCTCCATTGTAACTTCTGGAGGCGTGCTGCCCTGCCAACACCTTGACTTAGGACTTGGGCCTCTATAACTGAGAGAGTATTTTTCTATAGATTTAAAGGTACCAGTCTGTACATTTTTTTAAATTGGAACCACAGGAAACTAAGGCATTGCCATTTTATCTCTTTGAATATTCCAAGTGTGTTTGGGCAGTCTTACAGGGTAGACTGTTAAGACCCTGAAAGTGGAGATCACATGTTACTCCTCTTGTGTAGAACTCAGTACTTAGCACAAGTCTTTACACATAGCAAGGGCCAGAAGAAAATTGCTAAATGGATGAATAAATGCCACCATCAGTGAGAGAATTATTTTGGATACAGTCTCTAAATACAGTGGTTTAAGAATGCTGATTTGGTGAAAAGTCAGCAGGGTTGAACAATTATCTAGATATATCTTTGGGGGAAAGGATAAAATGAAACATTCATTTTTACACTGAAAAATTAAAAGGTCATATAATAAATAGCTGATTGGCAAATCAGATGAATTAACAATCTAAGAAGAATCAGTGACAGGATTTTTGTGTATTATGTTGATCGTACTTCCAGTTTTCAGTTCAAATTGTAATGAGCTTAGAAGTTCGTTACTCCCTTCCTCACAAGAAAAACAATGAATAAACTAAAAATCAATAACTGTTTTTAGAGCCATCAGCGGGCTAAAGCCCCAAGGCAAATGCTGCGCCTAAAGATGGGGAGATAAGTAAACAGGGAATCGCAGCTTATTGGGAGTACAAACCCACAAGTGGAACAGAATTCCGTCACTGGTGCATCCCGGTAGGAACGCAAACGGTACTGACAGATTGCTGGAGGCTCACTAGCACTAGCTTGAGAGTTAAAATCTCCATGTGGCCCTAATCTTTTACATGTTTTACCTCTAGGAGCCCCATTATGTCTTCTCTGTGAAGAGTGGAGAAAAATTCTATCATACTCTGGCAGGGGGAGGGGAAAGTCACTATTTCAAAATATGTCCATATGTCCCTGTTCTTAAGAAAGCCTCCCTCAAGGGAAACTATTTTATCAGAACCTCACTGTTTGAAATGTATCTGATCCTAACCTGTCAGAGGAGAAATACCAATTCCAGCACCCCCACCCCCAGCTCTTTGACAGAGAAGAGAATGGTACATGATATATTTGAATACATGTTCAGAAAGTAGAAATACAATGAGAGAGTAATAACTGTTGTAGCTGGTGAGAGAAGATACCACCCAGAGTGACTGTTCAAGGCACCCTGGCCATCACCAAGTCAGTCTGATACAGAATCCAAGAAAGATTCAAGACCAAGACCCAAGGTAATTAATTACTGATGGGTGGGCTCCAACAAAATTAATAAGTAAAACAAAAACAGGAAAGCATGAAGATCAAGAAACAAGGGAGGTGACATAGTGGAGGAAGTCCTCGGTTGAAGATGATTGGAAGTTCAAGGAAGAAGACTGAAGCAACCCATCCAAACTGGAACAAAAAACATCTATAAGAAAAAACTACAGTTAGGAAAGAGTCTGATTATAGGAGCAGAACAGACCTGCTACATCATTTAGGGGAAAGTTAAAATAGTTATAAAAAACAAGACAAAGGAAGCACTGAAGTAATTACTGTCTCCAGGAAAACACAAGAGCATACAGGAAGGACATTGAATCATGTGCTCAACTGGGTTATGCAGGGAAGAAGTTTTATGTGTTATTTTTTTTTTCTATACGTGTATATTTATTTGTCAGTGTTACTAAGTAAAGAGAAGAGCTATTTTCATGTCTCATGTGGGTGAATTAGTTTTTTAATAATACTCATAAAATACATATTGCAGAGAAGAGGTTTCAACTTGATTGATAATGATCAGCAGATAAATCACTTCCTAATCTACTGAACAATCTCAGAATTTCATAAACTTGTACTTGCTAGAAAACGTTTTACATAAAGCCACCAGTCATTAAATTTTGGCCTAGCCAGTTTTTGTTTTTTGCCACAAAATTGTTCAGTTAACATATAATACAACTATATGGTTTCTTTACCATTTCTCTTTATCTAATCTTATTTCCCCTTTTTTTCCCTTCCAATCTTCCACCTCATTATACTTCCCACCTTTTATAATGTCATCCCTTCTTAAAATTTGGAGCTGATTCTTTTCTAAGGAATACACAGTGACTATGTGCATGGATGGAAATTAAGTGGTAGAGGTATTACTTCTAAAAGAGGAAAAGCAAAGTGGAGTAACAACATAGAAACATGCTTTCTGAACTGCCTTTTGCGCAGTCCTCTTCCATTATGGCACATCTATTTTTTTTTTCCTCTTCTCTGTGTACACCTAGATTCTGTATCATTTCGAATCCATTTTTCTGGCACATTATGTTCCAACATAGTGCTGTTTTTTTGTTCTTAAACTGATTACGTATTTCTTTTTATCTCCTTGGGTCTCACTTTGTTTCTTCCTCTGATGAGAAACAAAGCACTTCAAGAAATCCATCATTGTGCTGTTAGAGTGGTTTCCTGAGGCATTGTTTGAAGTTCTCAGTTTAACATGAAAAAAAATTATTCATGTAAGTTACCCACGTTGTTGCATAAAAAATGCAAACTGAAGATGAATATATCTTTAGAATTCTCAGCTCAATCATGCAACATTTATAAAGATATGATATATCAATCTTTCTTGTAGAATACATGGTCTAAACAGTTCCACATCAATAATGATCAATTACTAATAACTGACAAATACATACAACTCTTCTCTGGGCCTGTATTATTATTATTACATGCCAGTGCATATGAGGACTTATGTGAGCAGTTGCTCTAGATGACATAGTTAGTAAACAAAAGGTGCTGACTTTTAAACATACACGTATTTAAACCCACAGATATTTAAATCCAAATTTGGTATGCATATTCAATATTGATAAATAATGTAAATATTCATAGATATTAGTGTTAATTTATTACATGTCATGATAATTTATGCTGTATAATGTTTGATTATATTTGATTTCGACTTTTTTAGCCTCACAGTAGGCTGGCCAAAAGGAAATAAGGAAGATAAACTTTTCTTTTAGAATAAAGTTCTATTTTTTTTTAATCCGTGATATGGAATTGAAAACTAAAATTCAAAAGACCAATAACATACATAATAATGGATAATACTGGCTTCTTAAGTTGTCAAACGTAAATATGTCAGAATCAGCCTGCATAAGATTTAATTATAGGCTCAAGTAGACAGATTCACCCACACAAGCAGTGTTAAAGCATTTTCACTGGCAGGCCGTGGAGTCCCTGTTATTGAATTCTGCTCAATAGCTAAAGAAGCAGTCATCAATTTGGTGACTTAAACATTTAATTTTCTAAAGACATCAGAGTGAACACCAGCGGAATGAGAATTGTACATGCAATTGCAATTTGTATTGCAAACAACCAAACACTGCAAAGTGACATAAAATACAGTTTGCATGAACAGAGATATTTAACATGCTATTGACCAAGGATGCCCATCACTGTAAATACGTTGCTTTTCCATGTAGATGTATATACATAATAACATTGTATTAATAATAACAACATGTGTAATACATAATTCAGTAAAACTCTCAATGGGTATTTTTATACTTAATTAAATAGTTTAAAAATTAGTCTGGAGAGAAGTTTAGGAACACTGACCATACTTCCGCCTTTTGGAGTTCAAAGCTCCCCCATACCTGTGTTTTTTTTTTATGGGGATTTCCAGTCCATTGACATTTCCACTTCCCTCCATCAATAGGGCTTTTCTTATTATTATTTCTGTTTCTCCTAAATCCCTTGGCTTCTGATTCCAATCTCTCTTTTCCTAATGCTTGAGAAGTCGTTTTTTTCTGTTTCTCCTAAATCCCTTGGCTTCTGATTCCAATCTCTCTTTTCCTAATGCTTGAGAAGTCGTTTTGCCTGTTTTTCGTTCACAGCCTTGGCCCAGTTACCCTTGTTTCTGGCCATATTCTTTAAGTTGCCTTCCCCAGGCCTGTGCCAGCTGTGGGGTTACAGAGAGAAAATCATAGATCCAGGCAAGGGGCTAGACTTGTGAACTTACTGCCTCCAGTTGTTTGGCAGACCAAATTTCTAAATATTCTTACAAAGAAACCTATGTTTTTTCCTCCTCTCTCATAATTACACATTGAAGGCCATCTTCTCTACTCATGCCCTGAATGTGACAGTATTTTCAGGAAGCTTGTAATATCCGTTACTCATTATGTTACATGAATTCCCGAACTCTCCTGTCTACTACACACCTTCAACAGCTTTTACAAATGCTCTTACGCATCTCTCATAAAGAGCATGATTAAAAAAAAAAACCCTAAAAATATATATGGATACCTTCTGTACTGTCTTTGCAATTATTTTCTAAGTCAAATTATTTCACAACAAAAAAGTTGAAAAGAAGACCCTAGAATTTTACCTCCTCTTACCCAAAATAGACGTATTCTCCACTCTTCTTCATAGATAAACTTTGTGAAGAAGTTTTTTCCTCAACTCCTTTCATTTCCAAACTGTTCTGGATTTTGTGGTTAGTATCCCAAAGGACCACACCAGTGATTTCTATCTAATAAATCTGATCAGCAATTTTAAACCAAACTTTTTGATTTAGCATCAGTGTTCCACACAGCCCAGCACATGTTCCTTTTGCAATATGCCCGTTGTCACTTTTTTTGGTCACAATACACTCATGGATTTCAGCTCCCTGAATTCTCTTCTTTGTGGGCTCCTTCATGTATTAACTCCCACTGTCACACAGGAGTCTCGACTAGGTTCTCTTTTCTATCCTGGCTTTATTCCTATGTATATGAAACAACTTCCTGATCAAAATCTCTAGCCCAGACAATTCTTGTGTTGTTTTATTTATAATCAACTTCATATGTAATAGGTCCCATTAGATACCTAAAAATACATCCCCAAATTAATCAACTGTCACTTCCCAAATTTTTTTTTCACCCAGATTCTTCAGTCTCAATGAATGGGCAGCCATTTACCCATGTGTTTAAACTATACATCTCATAGTTGTCCTTCAATCACTCCTGCACATCCTTTTGCCAATTTATCACTAACTCTTCTTTCTAAAAACTTTTCTGTATGGTCAAGTTGTATCTAGTATTTTTTATCCACACTTGGATAGATTCATTGACCTAACACAAACTTTCTCCACATTCGTTTTTGTTCCTGGAATCAGCTCCACACATCATAACTAAAGTGATCTTTAGAAATACAAATCAGATCATGTGATTCCATGCTTGGAATCTTCTGTTTTACCATTGATATTTGAATAAAATCTGTATCTATGGCATGGAAAATGCTTAGCTATATATAAACCCTTAGCATAGCTCTCTAAAGAAGAAAGAGAAAAAAAAAAAAAAAAAGACCTACAAAAACAAACCTGAAACAATTAACAAAATGGCAATAAGAACATACCTATCGATAATTACCTTAAATGTAAATGGATTAAACGTTCCAACCAAAAGACAGACTGGCTGAATGGATACAAAAGCAAGGCCCATATGTATGCTGTCTACAAGAGGCACACTTCAGAGCTAGAGACACATGCAGGCTGAAAGTGAGGGGGGGGGAAGATTTTCCTTGGGATAAAAAGCCTCCTTAATAGATCTTAACACGGGATTTTCACTCTGTTTGGAGGACTTTCCAATCACTTTGTCCACTTGCAGGAAAGAATCCCACTCTTTAAAGCTCTGAGATGTCAGTGACACGCAGGTACATCCTCTGAGTGTCTTTACCTTACCTGCTCTTTGCTTTTACTGATACATTTCCAGCGCACCCAGGAGTCTTCCTCAAGAGTACTTTGCATAGTCAGAGATTTCATGGCAGGACGGGATGCACATAGACATACCATACCTTATAGTCCTTCCTAATAAAGGTGGAAAGTATGTTTTATGTAATTTTAACAATTCTCTCTCTCTCCATCAATCCATCCATCCATCCATCTCCTCCATGACTCTCCTCTTTCCCCCAAACTTCAGAGTGACTTTCGCTAAGACCCTATCATTCTCCTACATTTATCTTGCAGAATTTCATATTTTGTACCCATCTTCACTGAGAGTATTAGACTTTATCTTTGCTACTTGAACGTTTCCTGGAGCCTACATCTTCTGCTGAAACGGCTAATCAGTGAATGTCTTCCACACAAATGCAGTCTTCTCTCTGAAAAGAGCTAATGAATAATGGAATAACGGAAAAGCCACTTTAAATTAAAGCTTCTCTTTCTGTAAACATGAGTTTTTCCTCTTTAAAATAACCTCATTTCAAACACCGGGACTAATTTACAAGTTTAGAATAAAGAAAAATAAACATTTTTATAATAGCAAGACCATCTCTGAAAATACAATCATCTCAGTTATAAAGAAGTTTGAGAAGCACATATATATGTATATGTCTCTTATTGATGGAATTTGAATAAGGTCTGGAGTTTAGATAGTACTATTAGAGCAATGTTAATTTACTGAATTTAATCATATATCATATTATGCTTACCAAAGAGAATGCTTCCTTTTTTAATAATACTTTAGAAGTAAAGGAGCTCCATTTATAAATTCTTCAAATATTACAGAAAAGATAGGTGGGTGGATGGATGGATAGATAATCAATAGAACAATAGGATAGGTGTGCAGATACAGTTATGGATGCAATGAATGACAAAGCAAGTAGGACAAAATAATTAACATTTGAGGAATTCTTGTATAAATGTTAAGTCTCCGTTTATTGTCATTGCCTTCTGCATAAGATTTTCCTGTTTCTTGTAATCCAAAACACCTCTTTCTTGCATTTAATTTTCATAAAATATGTTTATCTTTCCTTCACTTTCAGACATTTTTCCTCCCTGGACATGTAATCATAGGTTTTAGATTTTCTTTTTTCCAGCAGCGCTTTAAAGATATATTTTTCTTTGACATCTGTCTTGTAGAGTTTCTGACTAAATTCTGGGAATACTATTATCTTTGTATATAATGTGGCTTTAATTCATTTTCTGGCTGTTTTTAAGATTTTTTTATTATCAGTATAAACTAATTTCTTCATTATGATTGATAATTTTCATTGATTTTCCTCTGATTTGAGTTAACTAAACATTTTGACACAGTGAAGTTCCCCTCAAATTTGAAAAAAAATGACCATTATTTCTTTATGTATGTTTGTAATTTTTCTGCCCTTGCCACTGTTTTCTTGGTCTTCAGTTGTATGTTATATTGCTTTATGTTTTCCCACAGATCAGTTAGGCTTCTTTATTTTGGGGCTTTCTGGGCTTCAACTGGGATAGTTTTTGTTGCTATATCAATTCAAATCATGTAAAAATCACATCACATTAAAATTTCAGTTATTTTATTTTTTATCACTATTAATTTCTCCTGGTTCTTTTTATCCCTTCCATTTCTCTCTTCATTATGTCCCTGATTTTCTTTATATCCTTATGGATATGGAGTATGTTTACAATGCTATTTTAAAGTCTTTTCTCTAATTTCTTCATTTATGTTATTTCTTACCTGTTTCTACTCACTGATTTTTACCTTGGTTATATGTCACATTTCCCTGCTTCTTTGCATGTCTAGTAATTTTTTTTGGATGTCAAGCAATTTATATGACATTATGGACTTTTACTATATTATGTCAAAGAATTGTAGACTTCTTTTCTGATCAGCTGTTAACTTATTTACAAAACATATTGACTATATGAAGTCTTTCTTGCTTCTAAGAAATTTTCTTGCAAGTCTAGAGTACTCTTTACCTTTGAGCTAATATACCCCACCTCTAAGGTGTGATACTTGTAGATTCACTGTTGAATGCCCTATGTATTTCATAAGATTGCTCTGCTTTAGTCCAGGGAAATCAAACAATTTTTGTGTTTGTGTGATATCTACATTTAGTTTCTCTTTTGCTGTAAATTATCTTTCCTGGCTTGTGTACTCACCTAAGTCATCTTTGTATAGACACTCAGCTGAAAATTCAAAAAGACTTCTGTAAAGACATTGGGAACTCTTTCCCCTCTTATCTTCCTCCATTTGGATACGTTTCTTTTCAAATTTTAGCAACTTTTTTCCCTCACATTTTGATCTCTGTTATTGAAACTCAACAAAATTGTAGGGCTCCATGTTTATTGTTTAATAATTTCTTTAAACATATGCAACTTATTCAAAACACAACTTTGCAGATTGTCATATATTAAGTTTATGGTTTTTATGATATAAAACTTAAATTTGAATCATTACAATATAGTGTTATCATTTTAAACTTACCTTGCATGATGATCAAAGGTTTTAAGTGTTTTTAAGAAACAGTTTGTTAGTTTTTCAGCCATTCACACCAAGTGTATGTGCTGAGAATAAGGAAATATGATATTATATCCATCATCAGTCCTCTTGGGTGCTAATAAAATTCTGATGAAGTCTACTACATAGACTGATCATCTCCAAAATTTTCCAGTTCAAAATTTCATATTCTAATATTGCTGTCACTTCAATAATTCTAAATACTTTTCTCTATGTATCACCAATATCACTATCATTATAAAAATTAACTATTATTTTGGTATCTTTATTTGTACAATTAATCACTTAAGAGATTCATACATTTAATAATCAAATAACTAATTTACTTTCATTCATTTCCATTTATAGAAGAAGAAATTGGACACAAGGATATTATGTACATTTCTAAATTTCCATTCTCATACTTGTTTAATCTGAAAATTAAATCTAGGCTTTCTGAATTCATGGTCAACAGGCTTTATTTAATACTTCCCACTAGCAATAGAAATTTACCCCATTTATAAATCTTCAATTTGTAATATCAATAGGAATTTGCATTGGGGTCTGTCAGTAACTATCAAAAATTATGTAAAACTTGGGAGGAACAAAATAGGTTTCTTTATTTGTTGTTAAAATATTTCATTTTATAGGATATAGTATAATATCTAAAGCTAAAATAACATTTTTTTCTATGTAGTTCCATTACATGGAAATGTAACTTTTTAAATGTTTAAATGGTGATATAGGAAAAATTTAAGGCTTATCAAATGCCGTGTTCACCCGTGCTTTTAAGACAAAGAATTAACTTTAGTGTTCTTATGCTGACTTTAAAGTCTGCAAATTTTCTCTGAACAAATTTTACCTTATTATCAACATAAAATTAACAAAATTTATCAAAACATTATTTTAATGCAACCAATTAAATTTTAGCACATCTTAAAATTCTCAAGAATTTTCTTTTTATTAGTTTTATATTTTTATTATAACATATTAAGTATATTTTATGTTTTTAATACAATTTTCTATGCAATAATGAATAAAATATAGCTCCTCTCCTCTGGGAACTGTATAATTGGAGACTCAGACATATAAATGGATTTAAAAAAAAAAGCAATGTGTTGTTTGCCATGCAGAATAATTATGGAAAGTGCAACAGAAATATTAAGAAAGAAAAGGCAAATTATTGATATTGGATAAAAGTCAGAAAACTGCAGTTGAGACATCTAACATGAATTTAGAGCATGATTACAGTTCACCATGAGAATAAAAATATAGAATTAATCACTTAGGAGTAAGTAGATTCATATAAAACAGGGAAAATGTCCATGTCCATAAATTAGACACAATATATGACATAACACATGAGCACTAATAAGTCTCTAAACAAAAATTAGTAATAGCAGTACTTTTGACAGTTTTAATGGTTAAGAATATTACTGTCAATTTTTTTTTTAAAAAAAAGGAAAGATGGGACAAAACATTTGAATATGTTTAAACAGATATCATTCTGATTATTAACTCCAGAGATAAATGTAACAGGTTTTTAACATAAATAACTTAAAGCCCAGAGTGGCTTCCTTTCAACAATATTTATTCTTTAAGGAATGCACAGAAGTGAAAATAGATTTAAAAAAAAACACCAAATATAGAAATATAGGGAAGTCTGTTTCCTTTACATCTGTTATGGACACATTCACAAAACACTGGCAAAGACAGAATAGTGATTTCAGAAAAATCAAAAATTTTGAAAGAAGCATTTTATTAAAAGAACTTAATTCTCAGATATTATCAAAGACATAAAATCAGAAAAGATGGTTGTCTCTGGCGAGATTGATGAAAACTAAAACAAGGACAAAATTTAGTGTCACTTTGGGCTCTTCCAAGTATTTAGGTTGAAAATTTAAGTTGGTACAGTATTTTTGGAATACATACCCTTTCCCTATTAATTCTATTTTTGAAAATTTACTTTGAATTTATTGTCTCACATGTGTGTTTTTGTGTTCAACATTAAACAATGTATAACAGATATCATGCAAATTGGTTTACTCATATGAGTAAGGGTAAATTGAAGAAGCTTTGTAAAATCTACTAGTGTCAGGATTTCACATGACTTTTTGTGATTTTTTTTTCAACATTTTCATTCTCAAATGCAATATGCATAATTTACCTATATAAATTAATAAATTAAATCTTAAAGGTATCTCTCCCTCAGATTCACAAGACAAAATTTATGATTCACATGAAAGACCACGGAGAGTTCTGCAGACAGGGCTCTCAGGATTGTTCACATCCCACTATGATGGAGTCCTTTTTATATTTATAAATACCAACGGTAATTAGTGGTCCGAGGACTGCGCTTTGTGAAATACTAAGCCATATCATAAACATTATAAAAACATTTATTTTAAGTAAGAGTTAAACCTTAATTCATCTCAACAAAATAATGTACCTTGGTAGAGAAGAAATCACTTTTTCTTTAATAAATAATCCTAAACTGGTCAAATACATAAGCACATGCATGGAGATGCCTGAATCTCCCAAGTAAATCTATAGATGTAGTACAGGACGGGCAGGACGGGGCACAATCACTGTGCTTAGTCAGGCATGAGGGAAGTAGTTGTGCACACACATCAATTTGTCATCTTTACGTAGCTGCATTGGAATCTTCATATCTGACACTCTCAAGGTTAGATGAAAAATCACATATGTCAACAATATTATGTACAGAATATGCATAATTGGGGGTCAAGGTGTGATTAAGGTTAAAGCCAGATTAGATTCCCATCACAGACCATAAATGACAGGTTGAGAAGTTTAATGTCATACATTATTTATTTGAGTTTATCATATTACTTTAATATTTTAATAAAATTTATACAAAGAATCTGTATTTTCTAGGTATTTTTACAGGGATGTGTATTACTTTGCTAATAATGAAAAATACAAAGAAAAGATGTACTCATTCTAGAAATATTTTCCTCAAAAATAATTTTAAATATCTTAGAAATTTAAGTTCTCATGCTACAATGATACCACATGCATAAGAATAATTTTCATTTTAACAGATCTTGTCAAATATCTATACTCTGTGCCAAGGTCTTTATCCTCTGGTGACTTTGTTTTATGGGTCCAAGACTTTAAAATATCAGTACCTGTGTCTCTTAACATGATCATATTGCTTGTATATAAATAATAATCAATTATCAGTTTAATATCAATGAATATAAGAAGCAAATCATCTTTCCAGTGATTGCCAATTACACCAACTCTGTGTGATATACTGTGGTACACATGTTATGGGTGCTGTAATGGTTAATTTAATGTCTCAACTTGAATGGTCTAAGGGATGTCCGGATAGCTAGTGAGACATTATTTCTGGGTGTATCTGTGAAGATGTCTCAGGAAGAGATTAGTATTTAAATCAGTAGACTGAATAAGGAAAATCTGTCTCACCAATGTGGTGGTGAGTTGGAGACATTATCCAATCCACTGAGGGCCCAAATAGAACTAAAAGGCAGAGAAAGGGCAATTCTCACCCTCTTACGATGTGACATCCATTCTCTGTCCTTGGAGAGCAGAGCTCCTGGTTTTTGTGCCTTTGGGCTTGCCTGAATTATACCACCAGCTTTCCTGGGTCTCCAGCTTGCAGACCCTATAAAGTCATACGTCTGAATCTCCCAAATTGCATGAGCCAGTCCCTATAATAAATCTCTTCTTATATATTTATATATCCTATTGGTTTGTTTCTCTAGAGAATTCTGATTAATATAGCTGTCATTCACAAACATTCTCTCAAAACTTCAAGTCTTAATACACATGTATATTTTGTCTATTTCCTGAAAACTGTACAAGAATTGCAAATAATGAATACCACTTATTAGTATTTAGTGCAAGAATCAAATATATAAAATCTATGATATTTCATGAGAGTTTTAGCTTGGACTCACTGCTTTGGAGGAGCAAATACAGTAAATGAGAATGCTAAAGTATTTTGAATGATTAAAATTAAAGTACAGGTCTAGATTTCTCATTAAGTTCATGTTGGAAAATAATTCAAAACTTTTAAGCCAATATCACAAATTAAAAAATTTGATCTCATACTCTATAATAACTACTGGTTATGTTTTCTAAAAGTACTATTGATATATACTTTGTGACTTTGATGCTATGTAACATACTGAGGAAAGGAGAAATATTGTATCAAAATGCTTTAAGAAGCCAGGAACTAAGTATATTTTCAGTGTGTTCATGTGAAGAAACTAACTAAAGCTGTAATATATTTTCATAAAATGTTTTAAATCCTTTGCTAAGGAGAAACTTTTGAACTGAAGAAAGTAATAATTGAATTATAATTGGATGCCTTTATAAGCTAAGATACATTTACTCTCTATGTGTAAATATTAGAATAAAACATTCAGTTGAGATTTTTCTTAAACTTTACAGGAAATGTTCAGTCCTATAAATAGAAAACTAGTTACCAGATATATTTTATATAGAGTGTGGAAACATATTTGCAATTTTGAAGGATAAATGAGTAATTTACATACATTAATTAGGAAAAATGTAGTTAGAAAGGAAGGCCAACTTGTAAAGGTATAAATTCAGTTCTGCCAGGTTTTGTATTATCTAGACTCCATTGTTATTCTTCCATTCATTAGTTTTCTTATAATTTTTCCAAATTTCAAGATTGTTTACACTTACCCTCTTTAGGGATCTATATTTTGTGTTTACTACTGATTTCTCTGCTCCTTGACTGAGGATAGTATTATTTATTAATGAAATTGTTATTATCATTAAAATGTTAAAGACAGAAAATTAATAGTACTTTGGATATTCAAAATCAATATATGTTCAAAAAGTTTATGCTTTTTCATGTTTATTTCAGTTGTTTTCATAAAATATACAACACATTACTGATAAAGTGAAGGACTTTATTTCTTCCCATCTCAGTCATTTTCTTAACTTCCAAAGGCAACCATTTATATGCCTTGGGCTTGAGTCTTTTATTTCCTATTCTCCATCTATCATCTATATATCTATCTGTCTATCATTTTCTGTCATCTATCTCTATGTCTATAACTGTATCTTATATTTCTATATATGCCTTTTTGTATCATCTACCTATAGTTCTATCTCTCTATATATAAACTGTGTGTGTGTGTATATATATATAAAAATTTCTATCTACAATGTCAGTGCAGACTTTATATAGTATATTTAAATGTTTGTTCTTTTGATGTATATTCAATTCATCCTGAGTTGGTACTGTTATTTATTTCAAATTTACTTTTTAAAAAATTTTCATATCTTTTGGTCATTTTGATTTGTCTTATGTAGTTTTTAAAAAATTATTTGTTAATTTTTACCTGCAGTTTTTTTTCTTGATATAAATATTTTTAAAATAATTATTGGATGGTAATGTTTTACCATTTTATGTTTGAAAATATTTTCTACCATATATTAAATAGGTAGGGTATCTTTTATCACTAAAAATATCATTCTGTTTAATTTGGAAAATCTACTTATGTTTGCGTATGCATTTATTGAGTATCATTTAATTCATTCTTATACCAGGCATAAATTTAATATTCTATATTATTTCTGAATTTTTTTTTTTACTTTTAGGTTTTTTAATTAACTTGGCTTCTATATGTTTTGAGTCCAATTATGTTTTCACAGTAAAAGCCAATACACAAAATATAATTAATAATATCGACTTTCCCCAGTATGTCATACTTAAATATGAACAAATTGCATATGACAATTTCTATTTTATTAATAATGTATCCTTCTAAATTACCATACTCTGTATGTCTTGATATTATATAGGGTATGCCTGTCTTAGTTCGTTTTTTCAGAATTATTTTCACTATTCATGTACCTTTACAATTCCTTGTGAAATTTAAAATTACTAATTCAATACTTACAACATTTTTATTATATTTTATTAAAATTATGTTAAATTTGCAAATGAATTTAGTAGAAATTGGCATCTAAACAATTTGAATCTATCAACTCACACAAATTGTGTATCTTCCTTTTCTTTTTATTTGCTCTGTGCATAAAAATATTATACGTAATTTGTGAGAGAAATTCCTAAGCATCATTTATCTTGGTGCTTTTATGAATATAACCTTTTATTCTTAAATTTTCTGAAGTTAATTGTTGACAAGTAGAAATACTGATTTTTGTATATTTGTCTGACTTCTGGTAAAACTGATAAACTCACTTATTAATTCTGACACTTTGTCAGTAGATTCCCTTGAAGTTACTGTGCTGAAAACTTTGTCATCTGTAAGTCCTGCAGCTTGTCAGTCTTTCTACTCCCTTTGCTTTTTGATTGTCCTCTCATTATCTTGTTCTTTTCCCCCTCGTTCTTCTCATCTCCTCTTTCCTCCTTCTTATTAGAACCTCATTATATTTAATCAGGACCTAAATTAAACTATGAAAGAGGTAGAGGAATATAGAGTGTTTTTTAATCTCTAATGTATTAACACTCCTTTGGTCTTCATTGTCCCTTGTTCTCTCTCTGCCCCTTCTCCCCTCCTCTCCCTTCTTCCCTAGAATATTATTCTTTCTACTAGATTTAGTGCTTCCATTCCATTTTTTTCTTTGATTTATTAAAATGTAGACTTCTTTCTTTTAATTTCAGCTGGAATAGAGTTGGGGAGGTAGGTCTACTTAGGTGATCTAGGTTTTGTAAATGTTTTTGGAAAAGAACATTCTATCTACGTGTATTTGTATGCAAGCTTTTAATTGTGTTCTTCAAATATTCCCTACTTTTTACTACTATTTTATCAGAGTGTATGTTTCAAAGCAAGGAATTTTAAAATGTATAGCTTTGTGGATTTTTCACATCTCTACTGAATTGTCTCAAAATTCCTTTTTGATAAAATGATAGAGCTACATTTAAATTGTATGAAGGTATGTTATTATAATCCAATGGAATACTAAAATTTCCAAAGGAAATAGTAAGTGGTAGCCAAGAGAATACACTGAAAATATTTTCCTCAGTCACTTGTTTCCTTTCATTTTGATAAAGAAATACTGAATACTGAGTTTTTGTTTTTTGGTTAAAAACTCATGGGCCATTAAGAAATGTAATATACTCATTTTCTTTCATCTTGCTTTTTTTTCCCCTTAAAATATATTGTGATTAAAGTAAACACTGAAAACATTCAAGTGTAATATTTTTATGGTCCAGTGGTTAAGGATATAGTTTTCTAAGTGAAAATGTCTGAGTAAATTCTGTTTTGCCACTTAATTCACTATGTAAACTGAAGCAGATTTCTTACATTTCTAAATCTGTATATTTTTATTTAATCCATAATATAGGGTCCATGATTCCAATAAATGGCCATCTTTCATAGAATTACTGTGAAGACTAAAAGAGGTGGCATACATGAAGTCATACATACTCTATAAAGTTCATGATAAGAAAACAGATGAGGAGGAGAGGATTGACTAACACAACAAGGTTTGGGGTGACTGTGGGTTTAAAGCCCAGTTCTACTACTTAATACATTTCTTAGGGGCTAATTTCACTACACATTGTTGTGTTTATATTTAAAATGGGAATATTACTTATTTCACTCCCCAAGGATTGTTATGAGTTTTTAATGATTTAATTCATTTAAAGGGCTTCATACAGAGACTAGTAAAGAAACAAAGTCAATGTCAATGACTCTGTAAATAAATACTGTTGCAGTACATTCCTTTTATTCACATGCACCTCAACCTCACTGCAAACCCAATTCATTTCTCCCAGTGTCTGTGGCTCCATCCTGTGTGTATGTACTTGACTGGTTGGAGGGTAGTGGTGAAGAAACACAGTGCACAGTCACACGCAAATGTTTAAGACACAATACTTGTGTATGTGTGTCTACACATATTTACATAACTATATTTGAGTTCTTCCTGAGCAGCTTCATAGTAAATATCATGACATGATACTCTATTAAGGCTATGACTTAGAATTACTATTTCTCCATTCATACACTAGTATGATTAAGCAGCCTTATGGTATGTCAGTTTGATAGATTTTGTACATTACTAAAATTGTTACTTATTTTATATTCCCTAGTTTTTTTCCAATTTTGTTATTCTTTTAAACCACTTTCAAGTATTTAGAAGAGATTTATAGGCAAAACAACAGCTTTGCAAATACTATTAAAGGCTTCTAATATAATTTGCTCCCAGTTCTAAAAAGTCTGTCATTTGATACAATGTTGTTTTACGTTGCTTCATGGGGGAAAGAGAAAGTCACATAAAATGAGATATATTTTTATTATAAAAAATCATGAAAATATAGTTTTATTTAACCAACTTAAAACATTTATTCATAGTGTAAACAAGTTTAGGGAATATATACCATTTGTAATGAAGTATTTTATCTCAGTTGTATCGTGAAACCAAATACAACATTGAATGTGTCAGAACCCATCAAAACTTTATTCAAAGTGTTTTTCATTGGTTAAATCCTAGAAGTTCACAATGTAATCATGATGGCTCCTCTTTAGAATTTTAAAAATACAAAAGTCACCTAATTTACCTATGTCATGCTTCAAGGATACTTTATAAGAATGATGTTAGAGAAGAAATGTGGAATTTGGTGAATTATCTCTTCTAGACTATCAAGGTGTGTATCTATAGAGTATCTGACCAGTTTTTGATATCTGACTGTTAATAGTTTTTAGCATCACCTTACCTTCTTTCCCTTCTCTCCATCTCTGGACAAGCTGATGAGAGAGCCTGGGTAACCCCTGTATCATCTATCAGCTGTCAATCATTTTTATCCATTATCTCTCAATTACCTATCATCTAAATGCTATATTTGATCTCTCTTTCATCTATCATATGTCATCAATCATGTATCAGTAATATATCTATATTCAAATTGTAAGTACATACTGATGACTTCAGTTGTTACACAAGCCTGATACTTCCCCTTATCTTCTTTTGTTTTACGTTTCTTTTTCCTTTTCTTCAGTAATTAGAAATATATCTCCCAGTTCTATCAATATACTTCTCCTTTGCTTAATCATACAATAAAACAGAAAACTGTTTCTGAATTTCTCACTCATATCACTGAGAAAAAACATTTCTACTGAGGAGAATTCAATACTCATTTGCAGTTCTTCTGTCATCAGTATGGGCGTATATGGTGAGACACTGTTACATGGTTATCATAGTTAGTTTCCTCTTCAGTATAATTGTTATTCAAAGTTATAAATACAGTGAGGTTTGTTTATTTCTGGTTTGTGGAATCTCTGTTCAGTTCCATTTTTCTTTGAGACAATATTCTCAATATTCTCCTGATTAGAGCAGCTTTAGAGTATGTCTTTAATTCTGGTAGTATAAATACTGTTTTTTTCTTCCACTTAAACTTGTCTTGGATATTCTAGGCACTTTGTATTTCCCTATGTATTTTAGAACCAACATTAAGAAAGGAATTCCATGTAAAACTACTGAGATTTCTCTTTAGCTCATTTGGATTTCTAAATCAATTTAGTAAGACTTGATATCTTATTCTTATAGGATCTTACAATCCATGAACTTTGAATATTTCTACATTTACTAAGGTCTTTCTTACTTTCACTCCACAGTGTTTTGTAGTTTTTAGGATGCTGGTTTTGCATAGTTTTTCTTAGATATACTTCTAAGCCTCTCAAAGTTTTATTAAGGGCACAGAGATCTACTTCTGTTCAAGTGTCAAATATGTGAATGACTTTAACGTCTGAAATGTCTGTTCTACAACCTGAATAATTCAGAAGGCTTAGTACCAGTTTGCTAATGTTTACAAATAAAATGGAAATTTTATGTTGATTTTTTTCCAGCACAGCTACAAAATTTACAAATTAGTTCTTCTCATTTTTGTTTGTTTGTTTGTAGTTCCCATAGAGTATCATTTGTGTACAATCTTGTCATTCAAGAATAATGAATTTTAATTCTTTACCAAACTTAATTTAATTTCTTTTAGTTTCGTTTTATTTGCATAGGTGACCTTTAATACACTATATTAAAAAGTGAAGATAATGGAAATTATTTTCTGTTTTCAAACTTAGGGGAAAACTGATTTTTCTTAAGTAGAATATTAGTTGCATATTTTTATCTTTCCAGACTGAAGAAATTCCTTCTATATATCTCAATTTTTTTTAATTTCTTTTAATCATTATCTATGTTTAATTTTTATCAACTATTTCAATATATTTATTTAGCAAAAAGATCTTATTGATTTTTACCTTTATTCTATTAATATGCTGGATTACTTTGAATGATTTTTGAGTGTTAACTAATTTGAACTTCTGCAGTAAACTCTATAGAGTCATGAAATAGTATTGTTTTGTGTATTTCTGGATTATGTTACATCATAGTTCATTTAGAATTTTTATGTTTATGGTAATAGAACATATTGCCTTCACATGTGTTTTCCTGTCAGATTTTGGTATATGGTTTTTCTAGACTCATAATATGTAGTCTTAATTATTTATTCAGTCTATAGAAATAATTGATTTTTCTATTTCTTCTTTTTTGTTTTGCTAAGTGTGTTTTTTAGCCTCAAATATTTTACATATTTCACCCAAGTTGTCAAATTTATTGCCACAAAGTTGTTTATATTACCATCTTATTATGATTTAGGACTGAAGGATCTATAGTGTCGTATGTTTAATTTCTGTTTTTTGTCTTTTCTTGATCTGGTTTTCAGTGTTTATAGATTTTATTAAAATTTAAATGTCAACCTTATACTTTATTGGTTTTCTTCTTGAACCTATGCTTAATATTTTATTTTTATTCATTCCTAATTATGTCTTTCCTACTGTTTCCTTTGGGTTTACTTTTCTACAAAGGAAGTATAAATTATTTTTTATATATTTTTTTAATATTTTATTTAAATTACATTTTCCTCTAAACTTTGCTTAGCTGCAAGCCCCCCAAAATTGATATGCTGTTTCATTACCTCTTATTCCAAAAATGTAATTTCCATTGCAATTTTCTTCATTTTGTGTGGCTTGATTTCACACATTTGTGAATTTTGTTATATTATTAGTTTCTAGTTTAATTTTACTATAATCAAAGAGTATACCATGTATGGTTTTAAACCGTGGGTATTTGATATGATTTGTTTTATGGTTCTTCATATAAAGTATGTTTGGTATGTTATGGCAAATATTCCATGTATTCTTGAAAAGATGCATATTTTATGCATGTTGGATGTAATGTTGCAAAAGGACATTCCTTAGTGATTATCTAGGTGATTTAAGATTTCTGCAAGGAAGTATGAGTCATCTTTAACCATCATTGTGCAATTTGATTTATTTGGATTATAGATAAACAGCCAACATTTCAAGTGATAGTCAATAGTGAGTCACATATTTGACAGTTGAGAGGATGTGGATTACTGACTTTTTGGCAAATTTTAAAGCCTAATCCTTCAATGCTGCCCCCCCAAAAAACATTTAAAAGATGTTTTTGGCTCTTAAATGGATGAATCAACTGTTTAAAAAGAAGAAATCCATGTTAATTAATTTATATAGCTAAACAAATGATGAATTATTATGTAAATGGATTTCTAGGAAATTCATTAAATGCTGAGAAACCTACTATAAAACTTTTTTTTCTGTGCTGCATTTTAATTTTTTCAATGTGTGTCCCAGACCAGAATAATTACTGTGCAACAGAAAAAAAGTCTCTCTGAGATCATTTGATATGTGTGGGAAACAGAAGTTTCACAAATACGCTCATTTTATTTGTGTTTCCAATGTCTTTAATACATAGTACCCTCCTTCTTTTGTTCTGAAAATAGTAAAATAAATTCAGAGTAAATACAGAAGACAAATATCATCCTTAGAAAATAAATCGGAGAATTTGACTTAGCTTGACAGCTAAATGGACCTGATGATTGAAATAATCAGTAAACAATCTATAATATGAATACAAAAGATTTTTATCTAAGCCAAACTGAGGACTATAGCCCTTGAAACACAGATTCAAGAAACACTTGAATTTTGTTTTGCTGGAAAGTAGGTGAGGTGTATAAAGGCAAAAACCACAACATTTAACATAAATTGTATGCCAAGAATTAGGATTGGAGCTGGCAAGAAGTAAAGGTGCTTGTTAAGAAAGGACTGGTTGAGGTCCAAAATGGTTGCATAGTTACAAGGGGATCCTTGAGGCCAGTAAGGTTGCAGCTGGCAGCTGCTGGTAAGTATTGTTTGAGAATGGCTGGTTGTGTCCTTGAGTCTGATACAATTCAGAAGATTCAAGTTCTCAGTAATGCAGGAATGTGTTTAAAACCACAACCAAAATTGCCTCACAGCTCTACTTTGATTACCTCAACCACAGTTATGCTATTTGATTTTTAAATGCATTTTTTTTAATAGTTAAAGTACATGTATAATATATGTTTAATGGGCCACAAAACAGGCTGTTCTTAGTCAACATAAAGTTTAAGTTAAATCATATATAAGCCGGAATGACTTACTCATACCTCAGTATGTGAAAATATCTTCCATCAGACCTGTTAGTGGAAGTTCATCAGTCAGCACTCTGGACAGGATAGGACACAGCGTAGAGAAGAGCTGACTGGTGCTATCTTTGAGCAAGCTACTCCCAAGTGGAAATAGCACATACATAAGATAATCTTGCATTGCTTCATCAATGCCACAACAGTGCTTTGTAACAAACACCCCCAAGCTCAGTACTTTCAAACAACACATGCTTTATTCTTTTACAGGTCTGTGTTATCAGTAGGGTGGCTCTGCTTTAGGCTAGTGGCCAACTTGACTTGGCTTCAGGCTGCAGTGGATCTCAGATCTTTCCCTAGGTCTCCACATTCTCTTTGTACCAGCATCTAGCTAAGCATGCTCTTCTCATAACAGGTCACTGAAGCACAAACTAGAAACAAACAATGCCCCTTAAAGCCCTGGCTCAAAACTGTCCTGGTAATTCTGTGCATATTTTCTTGCCCAAAGCAAGTCATGTGAATTCAGATAAATCAGTGGGAATGAAAATTATATAAAATAAACCCTCTGGGGCATTAGAAGCTCATGTGGCAAAGTGTGACTGTATAATTCCAATACAGGGAGAGAGCAGTACCTGAGGATAATTACTACCCCTCAACTGCCACTCGAACACACACCTAGTCATTCTGTCCAAATTTAGCAATCAGACAAGAAGATAGTGGAGTGAGGTAAAACAGTAAGAGGCTTATGGTTACTAATGTATATCCCTTCACAGTATAAAAATACCAGTAACAGAGAAGAAAAATTTCCCTTTAAAAATTAGTACATAATTATTACTGTACTGAGCAAAGGTAATTTAATCAGCATAAAAACAAGTTTGATTTTAAAAGGGTCTTTTTAGAGAGTCAGGCAGGGTTACTTCATCTTAACTGAAAATGAGATAAAATGATTATTTTAGATGTTGATGGTCACACACATTACAATTTTTACAGGTCTCATTCTAGGACAGCTTGAAGAAATTTAGAGAAAATGAAACAAGAATTCCTCAGACCCCCATTATTCTACTTTAAAGTTATTACATCACAGAGTGTGCTCCAAAATCCATGTTAGGACTAAGGCCTTATATACAGTTTGGACTTTTGACAAGAAAATAGAATTCCAAAATTCATTGTGTATGAGTGAATTGATTTTCTCATTTTTAGAAACCACTAGTTTTACTATAATGCAGAATTTAACTGGACAAAATAGTGGTATGCATGTTGTCAGATTAACAGTTCAAACACCTTTCAGGGACAATAGCTTTTATAAAAAAAAAACTTAAATGAGGCTTAAAGAAAGAAAAAATAAATATAGAAATGGATTACTTTAAGTTTTTCTTAAATGTATTTTTGGAGCATATTTAAAAATAACTCCTGGAATGAATAATACTTTAAACTTATCTAAATGGAAGCAGAACAAAGAGGTTACTCCTGATTTAGAATCTTTGTTCATTTCTCTTTTTTAAAACTTTGAAAGCTCCTTTGCTTTCAAAAACGCACTTAAAACTAATTGACTTCTACAGCACCATTCACAAAAAAACTTTTCAAGAGTAAGGAACAATAGGTGATTGTGATTGATGAAGGTTAAATTTTGCCTGTAGCAACGGAAACTTTTGCTTTTAAAAATATTTTTGCTGTAACTTTTTTTAAAGATTATAAGCTGCTTTTGCTTTATTAAGATGTCCATATCCATTCAATAGTGATAATATTTAAAGCTAATAATTAGCACAGAATATCTCTTTTTCACTTAATGTATAACATTGATGTTACTTCTCATAAAAGATTCAGGACAGCTTAAAAGACATTCAGTCTAGCTCTGTGTAAGATAAGTATTATATATATCACAGGTATGTGTATGACATGTTATATGTATATTACATAATGTATCTATAATAGCATAAAATTCTTATATAAGTAATAAATTATTAGTGCTAGGTAGAATGTGAAAATTAAATGTTCATACATTAATTCAAAGAAATAAACCTAAACACTACTAAGAAAGTATAGCTATCTGTAATGCCAATAGAGAAAATAAAATACAATATTGAAAAATGCTTGATTAATCCACAAAAAGAGAAGAGGGAAAAGGAATTTTACTCAGCATTAAAACATAGTGAATAATTCTTACACTCAACAGCACGTATGGATCTCAAATGGTATGCAGAGTATAAGAAACAAGACAAAGAAAATCCATATAAGTAAGAGGGTATGTGTGTGTCTGTGTGTGTTTTTGACAAGTTTTGTGGGGGAAAATACTGCAGAAATTTGATTGCTTCCAGATGAGGAAACTAAGAGAAGGAAAACAGTTTCTAGCCTAAGAAAAATGTTCTATACATTGATAAAGGTGTAGGTTACATGGGTGAAGTATCAAATTTAAATACAGAAATACACTTAATAGGTTTGTTTTCCGTAGTGGTTTGAGTCAGCATTTCTAAAATATTTTCTGTGAGTTCTAGATTTGAAAAAAAAATAGTAATCTTACTCAGTTTCTTTTATTACAGATGAAGCAGAGGGTTACAAACACGGAGAGACCAGACTAGAATGCCCACTCATTGTAGGTTGAATTCGAATTGCAACTATCAGTATAAATTCATGACTATAAGTATAGATTTATATATAAGCCTTTATATATGTATTTTTATACAGTGTCTAAATAGTTTTATATATTTGTGTATAGGTATTTATATATGAACCTAAAGGCCAAAGATAAATGTATGTATATGTATGTGTGTTATACATGTATGTTTGTATTTTTTTTCTCATTCTGCTTTCTGAGGACACCCAGAAGAAATGACACGCCAATACCAGTGAGCTCACAGCATCCGTATCTTTTTAAACAAATTGGTACACTTTCTTCTCTAAGCAGTTCTAGGTTTGCAGTAAAATTGAACAGAGTCCAGATAATCCCCATATACCTATTCATCTTCCCTCCCCCAGTTTCCCCTATTATCTTGGGTGATAACTTTGCTGCACTGATAGCCAATACTGATACATTGTTATTAATAAAAATTCATTTTACATCAAGAATCATTACTTGTGTTGTACAGTCTATGGGTTTTGGCGAATGTATAATGACACAGACCCACCATTACAGTGTCAAACTAAATAGTTTCACTGCCCTGCTCTACTATTTATTCCTCTTTCTTTCTCTCCACCCCTACCTTGACCTCTTGGAGAATCACTGATCTTTTTACTGTGTCCATAATTTTGCCTTTTACAGAGTGTCATATAATTGGAATCATGCAATATGTAACCTTTTTAGATTGGTTTCTTTCACTTAGCAATATGGATTTGACATTCCTCCATATCTTTCCATGGCTTGAGAACTAATTTATTTTTATTGCTGAATGACATAATATTGAATGGATTTACCACAGTTTGTTTATCCATTCACTGAAGAACATCTTGGTTGCTTCCAAATTTTGGCAACCTTGAATAAAGTTGCTATAAACACTTGTGTGCAGGTTTTTGCATAGACATAAGTTTTGAGCTCATTTGGATAAATACCTTGGAACATGATTACTGGGTCATATGGTAAGACTAAGTTTAGTTTTGTAAGAAATATCCAAAGTGGATGCTCTGTTTTGCATTCCCACAAGCAATAAATGAGAATTCCTGCTGGTCCCTATCCTCACCAGCATTTAGTGTTGTCAGTGTTTTTGATTTTAGCCATTCTAATAGGTGTGTAGTGGCATCTCATTATTTTAATTTGCAATTTTCTAATGAAATATAATGTCATTTTTTCATGTGTTTACTGGCCGCTTGTGTATATTTTTGGTGAGCTTCCTGTTCACATATTTTCCCTCTTTTAATTGTTTTATTTTCTTTTTGTTGAATTTTAAGAGTTCTTAATATATTTTAGATTATAGTCCTGTATCAGATAAATCTTTTGAAATTTCTCCCAACATGACTTGTGTATTTATTCTCTTAATAATGTCTTTCACAGAGCAGAAGTTTTTAATTTTAATGAATTCCAACTTACCATGTTTTTTCCTTTCATGGATGGTGCCTTAGGCATTATAACTAAAAAGTCATTCCCAAACCCTGTATAACCTACATTATCTTCTAGGAATTCTATAGTTTTGCTTACATATAAGTCTATAATCAGTTTTGAGGGGTTTTTTTTGTAGGATGTATAAGGTCTCTGTTTGGGCTTAATTTTTATTTCTTATTTTTGCATGTGGATGTCTAGTTCTGATAACACATTTGTTCAAAAGATTATCCTTCTCTACTGAATGCCTTTTCTACTTTGTCAAAGATCAGTTGACTATACGTATTTAGGTCTATTTCTGGTCTCTCTATTCTGTTTTATTGATTTATTTGTCTGTTCTGCCAATACCAGATTATCTTGATTACTGTAGCTTTGTAGTTACTCTTGAAATTAGATAGTGTCAGTCCTATGACTTTGTCCTCCTTTGAGAAAAGACTCTGCTGGGTCTTTTGCTTTTCCATATATACTTCAGAATCAGTTTGTCAATATCCACAAAATAAGTTGTTGGGATATTGATGGAGATTTCATTGAACCTATATGTCAGTTTGGGAGGAACTGACATCTTGACAATATTGAGTCTTTCTATCCATATACGTATAACATCTTTTCATTTATTGAGATCTTTGATTTCTTTCACCAGAGATTTGTAGTTTTCTTTATATACAAATCTTGCTTGTTAGATTTGTACTTAAATATTTTTGGTGTTAATTTAAACAGTATGGTTTTCAAATTTCAAATTCAATTGTTTGTTGCTGTTATATAAGAAAGTAAATGACTCATGTTTTAAACTTGTATCCTGCAATCTTCCAATAACTGCTCACTAGTTATCAGGAGGTTTTTTTGTTGTTGTTGTTGACTTTTTGGGATTTTCAACGTAGACAATCTTGTAATCTGCAAATGAATACAATTTTATTTCTTCCTTCCTAATCTATGTACATTTTATAAGTTCTTTTCTTGTCTTATTGCATTAGCTAGGACTTCCATTACAATGTTGATTAGGAGAGGTGAAAATGGGATCCTTTACCTTGTTCCCATATTTTAAGTTTTAAATACCATTTTCCCCTGAAAAAATCCAGGGATCACTAGAGGAAAGTCATTTTCCTGGATATGCTAAGAAAGACTAAGGCAAACTTGGAATATCTCATAGTGCTAGAAATGAAGGAAATAGTCAAAAAACAATGGAGACATAGGGAAAGGAAATGTGGGCTAGCTTGAAGAGGCTTTCACTGAGCAAATCTGGGACAATTTGGAATTTATATTAGATAATAGTATTGTATTGGTATCAGATGTCCTGATTTTGATAATTGTTTCATGGTTAAGTAATAGAATATTTCTCTTCTTGGGATATACATACTAATTATTTAGTTCTAACAGAGCATACTGTATCTAACTTCAGAGGAATGGTGAATTTGGACAAAGGACAGTTGTACTAGTCCTGCAACTTGTGTGTGTGTGTGTGTGTGTATTTTGTACACACACATTTATTTTTACCTTCTCTTCCAAGATAGTTGAAAATACAGTAGATCCAGGCATAGTGTTTTTACTGTAAGTGAAAATGAATACATGAAGACTTATATATTACTTTCTAATTGGTATTTCAAAAGGGATATATTACAACGTATGAGATTCACAAAAATATAGCATAAAAATTACTTAAAAGAGACACACAAAAAAAATCCTTGTACTTAAAGTAATTTTGCAAATTCTTAAACAAAAAAATGGTGTAATAAAATGAACCACATAGCAAATGGTATCCTCATGCAAACAGAATGGAAGGTTTCCAAACACAGTTTTTCATCACACCCCTAAATAGAAGTTAATGGCAATATCTTTGCTGCTTTCTGATGGTTATTTTTACAACAGGAGTAGATTGTAGATTAATGGGTGGGCCTCATAATTGTTATAACAGCTTTTTCTTTTCATACTTATGCTTTTGGAAGCCATTACACAATTGACTGCTAAACTGTGACGTGTTGAGAACTTATTAGCTTCCATGCTTTGTGCTAGGGATTAGTATATAGTTGGTCTTTTGATGCTTTTCAGGAGACCTGCAACTTTTATAGTTTGCTTTAAATCACACAAGAATTAGTGTACAGAGTCAAACTCGTATTCTAGCTATGTCATTATAAATCCTGTGTAATATAACTTAGTTCTCTGCAACAAACATTGCCAAATGAAATAGTGATGGTGTATGCGAAATGATTTCAATATGCATCTGTCAATGAAAGTAATTTTAATCAGCACAAATTCACTGAGCATCTAAAATGATGGGTTTTTTTTACTATCATTAAATATACAAGGAATGACTATACCCACAGGAGATGCGGCAAAAAAAAAAAAAAAAAAAAAGTACTAGGCACTCTGCATAAAACTAAAAATAAAAGTTATCTTTTTGCTAAAAACAAACCAATTACATAGAAAGTATTTTCACATTGTACCAAGATAGTATTCATTAAGGATATCAACATATATCACTTAAAGAGGCATTCTACATCTAAATAAATTTGGGAAACACTGAATTAAACACATTTACAAACTCTTGCTGGATATTTCAGAGCATTTAGTATGCAAACTCTGGATGGTGTATCACTTGGAAGTTAATATAATATGCAGTGTACCTCCAATTCAGATTGGTATAGTACCACTGTTTCCTCCCTCACATTTTTTTTTTTTTAATCTCAGGGAAACAGTTTCAGGTTACAAGCACTGCAGTTAGAGAAAGACTGGGATGATGTTAGAAGGCTTCAAGATGGAGGTAGAAGAAGTTGGGAAAATGGTCAAATTCATCTAATTGGAAGGAAGTGCATAGACATTTCATGTATTTTGAAAAGAAAAATGAAAGACTGAGTGGGAAAAAAAAGTTACTTGATGAGAAGAAGGCTTCCTTGCAAGAATGTATAACCTCTACTGTCACTGAGATAAATGTCAGTGGACAGTGAGGAAATGAAATGTTGAATAGAGATTCGAGTAACAATAAATGCATGAGGCATCTCAAAAACAGTAATACTATGGAGAAAGCATTGTAATAAAATTGTATTGTGTTTGGTAGTATCAAGGGGTTGGAGAAAAAGACAGTAATACCTATAAAGGCCTCTCGCCTCTACTAATTTGTAGATCAAGGGTCTCGAAGGTGTCTGTCCTTGGAAAGGCTGTTGGATGGTGCCTTCTCTGAGGCAGAGAGACACCAGGCTAGATCAGGTGTTCTCATATGTGACCACTTGCTCAGCAGCCTCACTGTCACCTGGGGACTAGTTTGAAATACAAATTCTTGGGCTCTGTCTTAGCTTGGATGGCGAAAACAAATTTCTGTAGACTAGATGGCTTAGACCACAAATATTTATTTCTCACAGTTCTGGAGGCTAGAAGTTCAAGATCAGGGTGCCAGCATGAGCAAGTTCTTAATGTGAATCTTTTCCCTGGTTAATTGCTTCCTAATTGCTTCTAGCAGTGGAGTTGGGGCGGGGGGTACCTGAGAATCTGTGTTTTACAAACCCTCCAGGTGTTTGTTTTTTTCCTTAATTTTGAGAACCAATGTATATGATGTTACTTCTGAGGATATATTGACGTTTTCAAAAAGACAGTGTATCTTCAAAGAATTTGACATAAAAACCTCTGAAAATACGATGATCAAAGCTTCAGTCCTTTTAAGAAAGATGATTATATCACTAATTGAGAACGAAGAAGACTGAGGATTAAGAACTCCTGTGAAATGCAAGGTATTTTTTTACAAGATATAAATTAAAGAAGAGAGAAGAGTACAGGTGAAACAAGAAAAGATGAGGCATTTGATTTACTTAATCCAGTTCCTCAAAAAATGTTTTACAGTTTAAGAACATGACTGGTGAAAGCAGACAGAATGGATGACACAGAATCAGGTGCATTTTTTACAGGGTTTGCAAGTGATTGTGATTCTGTTGTGGTATTAGTCAGCATTGAAAGGAACACCCATTTTTTAATTGGATTATTTGGGGATTTTTTGCTGTTTAGTTGTATGAGTTCCTTACGTATTTTGGATAATGACCCCTTATCAGGTATATTTTTTGCAAATATTTTCTCCCATTCTGTAGGTTGCCTTTTCATTTTGTTGATGATTTCTTTTACTCTGTAGAAGCTTTTTAGTTTGTAGTCACACTTGTTTATTTATTTTTTTTATTTCATTGATTGTGCTTTAGGTGTCATATCAAACAAAAAATCATTCTCTAGACTCTATCAAGGACTTCTTCCCTATATATTCTTCTAAGAATTTTAAGGTATCAGGTCTTATGATTAAGTCTTTAATCCACTAGAATTAATTTTTGTGAGTATGTAAGATATGGGTCAAGTTATATTCTTTTACATGTGAATATACAATTTTCCCAGCATCATTTATTGAACATACTGTCTATTCTCCATTGAGTATTCTTGGCTCCCTTGTCAAATATTATGGGCAAAGAACCTGAATAGACATTTTCCCAAAGAAGATATTCAAATGGCCAACAGGTACATGAAAAGGTACTCAACATCATTAATCATTAAGGAATGCAAATCAAAACTGCAATGAGATATCACCTCACACCTGTTAGTATGGCGATCATCAAAAAGATGATAGCAAATGCTAGCAAGGATGTAGAGAAAAGGGAACCCCTGTGAACTGTTGGTGGGAATGTAAATTGGTGAAGCCACTATAGAAAACAGTATAGAGGTTTCTCAAAAAACTAAAAAGAGAACTATCATATGATCCAGCAATTCCACTTCTGAGTATATATCTGAAAGAAACAAAATCACTATGTCAAAGATGTATCTGCACTCCCATGTTCATTGCAGCTTTGCAGTATCCAAGACTGATAAACAACTCAGCTGTCCATTGAAAGATGAATGGATAAAGAAAATGTGAGATATATACATACACATATACAGGGAATGGGATATTATTTAGTCATAAAAAAGCAAGGAAATCCTGACATTTGCAACCACAGAGATGGACCTTGAAGGCATTAGGCTAAGTGAAATAAGTCAGACAGAGAAAGACAAGTACTGTAGGATTTCACTTATATGTGAAATCTCAAAATAGCTAAACTTACAGAAAAGGAGATCAGATCTGTGGTTGCCAGAGGAGAGGGTAGGTGGTGAGAGAATTGAGTGAAAGTTGTCAAAAGGTGCAAACTTCCAGTTATAAGACAAATACGAACGAGGGGTATAATGTACAACATGATGGCTATAGTTAACACTGCTGTGTGGTATATTCGGAAGCTGCTAAGAGAGTAGATCCTAAAAGGTCACATCACAAGAAAAAAAAATTTGTGATTGTATGAAGTGATGGATGTTAAATTATTGTGGTAATCATTTTGCAATATATATATGTCAAGTCATGGAAGGAAGGGAAGTGGAGAGGGAAGGAGGAAGGAAGCAAGGAAGGAAGGAAGCAAAGAAAGACTCATGCAAGTCCTGACTCCTTAAGAGGAAGAAGTGAAATTAGATCTGGATAATGTCTGAGAATGTAGGAGGGGACTGAGCTTTACATTTCCCAACAAATGCAAAAACTAGATTCATTAGTTGAGATACTGTTTTCAGAATTAAGGATACTTAGGTTGTCATTGATGGAACAGTTCCAGGTGATGAAGACCTGTGTGGTGCCACAGAGTTAATGAATAATTACACTAGGTTTTGGCCGACTGTCACTGGGGTCAATTAATTTTTTAAATTGTTAGACCAGGGTGAAAACTAGTGTGGAGTTTGGCGTGGAGTTTGGTGTTTTAAAGGATATTAGCTGGAGAAGAGAGGAAAAATATATTTGAGGAGGAAATGCTAAAGTTATTAAAGAAGTTGGCAGTACACTATATGAGAATATCGAGAGGTCAAATAAAATGGGAAGGAAAAAGTAAGGAAATTGGTGTGAGATGAGAAGGAGTAGTTGAACAAAGGTTTTAAAGCAGTTTGCAGAATTAGGAAACATGCTGATCTCTCTTTTTATTCCAGCAGATTGAGGCCAGTAGGTAAAATGTATCTCTAAAGGAGTCATTAGAAGTCAAGTCACAGTCAGGTCAGAGGTTGGTTTTACTTAACACAAGAATATGTGAAGTCCTTTTGGGAAGCGTAGAAAAGTAGTAAAGTGGAAGAATGCCCCCAATAGATCAAGGCACGATGCAAAGAAAAATGAAGAATTAGACTTGAAAAGTCTACATTCGGGAATAGGAGACCTTAGTGTTTATTGTTTATCCAGCATGGGAATCCCCTCTGTAATAACTTGACAGGTAATAATAATAGGGAGTTTAATAGTTTGCAACAGAATCTGTTCCATTGTTGGTCAGCTGCAATTATTCGAAATTTAACCAATAATTTGAGATTAGATTACTTTTCTTCCTAAAATTTTTGTTCAGTGGTTTTATGATTGTCTTCTGAAGGTACATGAAAATATTATCATATTTTATTTCTGTATGACACTGTCAAATATTGAATTATAGCTATGTTTTCTGCTAAGTCTTTTCTTCTCCAAGTTAAATACCTTCAATTCCTTTATTGATTTAATCTGTATTTATTCTGATTCCCTGTTTACCAGGTCACTGTTTGATTTTATATAAATTACGTGGATGGCTTTACCTACTTGTGAGGGAATGTAATATTGACTGACACTAATACCTGGTACTTACTTCCTCACACTGAAATATTCCAGTAGAATTCAGGAAGAAACTAAGCATCAAAAATTTTATTGTTGTATTTTTAAGTCTAAAATACCACTGACTAAATTAATCATGGAGAATTCTAAGCCCCCAAAAGTCTGATGGACCGATCAAAATGATAACTACTGAACATTATTATATTTCTCTTGAATGATACAATATTTATATGAAGACTATGATATTTTTCTTTTTAAAAGTATTGCTGATTATATTTTCCATGTCATGATTATCTCTGAATAATGTACAGCAAAATGTACATATTGTTAGCAATTCATGTGCATTAAAATTTCTTAACTTGGTACATACATTTTAGTTTCCTTATCCTTATCATAGAGCTTAAAATTCTGGCTTAGTTCAGTATCAGTTGAATCAACTTTAACCATGGACATGATTGTGTTTCCAATGGCTTAGGCATCAACACTTGAAATAAATAAGGTCAGATTTTTAAAAATTAGGCTGTATATGTATATGATGAGAATAAATCAAATCAAACTATAAATATTATTTGTACTGATGGACCATCCAAAACAAATGAGCACACAGAAAATGTCTTTGGTGGAAGAATGGGTTTTCCCCCCATCAAAGAAACCTATACCAGAAAAACAAACAAACAAGAGACTCCCGAATTGATATTGGTATTAAAATGAACTGAGAAGTATATGCCTCCTCTATTTTTTAAAAGATTTTGTGAGATTGGTATGACTCATCTTTAAATATTTAATAAAAATTCACCTGAAACCATGTAAGCCTAAGGCTTTCTTGTTAGAAAGTTTTCTTTTTTTTCCATAGAAGTTCAACTCTTTTAACAAACACAGGGATATTTAGAGTTATAATACTTCTCTTTAAAATTTTGGGAATTCATATTCCCCACATGAATGCAGTGCCTTGCCCTCTGTCTTTGTAGTGATTAGGAACTAATGAGCGGACAGTGTCAGTGTCCACAGACCTTGTCACCAAGACCATGTCAGTCTGTTCTAGCCTAGACGCCATACCTGGCTCAGGGTCTCCAGTTGAGGCTCCTGCTGGTTCACCATGTGGTCCACCCTCATTGTCTAGTCGTCGTAGTAGTGGTAGCAGTTGTTGTTTGTAGAGGTGCGACTTGTGAATTAAGTAGGGATATGATGGGTGCCATTAATCCTTTGATGCTTAAGACAGACCAAAATGAGTCCAACCACCACCCCTGATAGGGCCCTAAGTGTCCCCAAACCTAAAGATGATCCAGATCACAAATCTCATTTTAGAAGCTGCTTCCTAGGATGACTTCTTTTACCAATTGTTGTAGGTCAGTTTCCCTTGGCAACAGACTCAGAAATGGAGATTTGTGTGAAGGTGGTTCATTTTGTAGACACCTGACAGAGGTAGGATTGTACAGGGTAGGACTGTGCATGGGAAGAGGTTGAGAACTGGGATATACGGAGTTCTCCGCGAATCCTAAATGGATCTCTGAGACCAGGATGGCCATTTACAGGCAAGAAAAAGGACTGTGATGCTTCAACAAATCATTGCCTACTAGCTGCTTCCTGGGATAAGGTATAACCATGGGAAAGGTAGTTCCTTTTGGCTAAGGGCAGTTCCTGGGTAGGGGCCCAGATACTACTGTCAGCAGGTATTAATCCCAGCACTTGAGAGAATGAGAGTTTCAGTATTAGCAGATGATCTACTGTATGTGAATGAGACACATATCAAACCATTTCCAGGCCCCATAGTTGAGCATTAATCTGGCCTCCCAATTTTTTGTGGAGAATAATTGTATAGCATCCTCTTTAGCATAACTTATTATCACCTTATATATGTAAATACTGTAGGTAAAATTGTATCATTTGCATTTTTAATGAATAATGCAATTAAGTTTTATGTGTTAATTAATTCTTAGTCATCCTTTAAAAAAATTAATATTTTTAATTTGAGGGACCCAGCTTTTAATTGGCTAAAAGATCTTATAGTTAATTAACTAGAAGACTTTATACTCTTACACTTAATTGACTAAAATAACTTCTACTCTTTTTTACAAGCTAAGCACATTGAAAATTCATTCATAGTCTTTCCAAACCCCAAATAAAATTGTCAAACTGGCTTGTATAATTATGCAAATTGATTTTCTATTATTGATCACTCAGGTTGGAAATCTTAAAGAAGTTTTTAAACATTCACTCTCTTTTTCCTCATGCTCAGAGTCAAAATTTATCATCAGCTTTACTTACTGTTGGCTTCTCATTTCTTCATCACTCTTCTTTGGTCTTTACTCATTCCATCTGTCCTAGTGCAATTTCTTCGAAATTAGTGTTTTGTTTTATTTTGTTTTTTTAACTCTCAATCTCTCTTATCAATTACTGGTAAATATATTTCATGAAATTTTCTTCTGAAAACACTCTTCGGTACCAAGAAACCTGAAATATTTGTATTGGTATATAAAATATACTACTGTCAACTAACCATAGAATTCAAGTTTCTTTAAAATATAACTGAACCTTCCTCTCCAGCTTTTGCTCATGTTTTTTTGTGCAGATTGTGTTTTTCAGCCAAGTCAACCTCTGTATTTTTTACTCATCCTACCCTCTGCCTTTGTCCATGCTTGTTACCTCTGGCAGAAATATCCCTTTCAACATACTCCCTTCCCTGCAGAAAATGTCATAATTGTCTCCTCAGTCAGACATTAATTTGTTTCCTTTGTATCTCTTAGCACTTTAAAAATTTTGATCTTGTTTATCACATTCTTATCTTACTGTAGTTTTATATGCATGCCTTTATCTTTTGTCAAAATGTTACTTTCCTGTGAGTTGAAATGTATCAATTTTCATTCATATATATATGTAGCATATAGTATACACATGTACATAGTGTGTGTGTGTATATATAAATGTATATAGTATAACTTTTAATCTTTATTTGTTGCCAATCAAAGGAAACATTGTGTAATTGTGTAGTCTTTTTTTAAAGTTATTCTTCTGATGTGGATAAATGACAATGTAATATTGACATTCCTGCTCTTTAAATGGAAAGATTTCAGTAACCATTACACCATTACATACATAGAGAGGGATTGGTAGTTGAAATAATCTATTAGTTAGAAGACATAGATAAATGCAAAATAAAACCACAGCAGAGAGAATCTTAAAATTGAAAATATGCAAGACAAACACATAAACTGTTTTGTAATGTGTACAAGTAAAAGTGTCGCTAGTCTTCTGAACGCAAAGTAAAGGGAGCTTTTTATTGAAATGCCATTGGCATTCATATTTCAGGAATCTTTAATTGGAGTTAACTATACTTATTTTGTGACTAAACCACATTAGCCATTGTTTACAAGGTTAGAGTTCAAATCACTTTATGAAGAAATGCCACAGAAATAAAAGTTTCTGAAGTGTAATTCATGTAGCTACATGTGTATGTATGCTTGCAAATGTAAGAGTAGTTTAAATGTAAATCCTGATATTGCTGGATTGAAGTAAAAGATCTTTTTTTTTTTTTAATAAAAAAGACAAGCACCTCACAGTGGTATTCATTTTTTAAAATATTCTCTAAATACAAGTCCCTCATCAGATACATGTTTTGCAAGTGCTTTCTCTAGTTTATGAAGGGTTATCATCTCATCTTCTTACTGGTGTCTTTTGAAAAGTATCTTTACACTTTATCTTTTTATGGTTAATGTTTTATATATCCTAAGAAAATTCTGCCCGACCATTGAGCACAAAAATATTCTTCCTATGTTTTAGAAGTTTTTTAGTTTTAAATTTTACTGATTCTATGATCCTATTAGAGATAAATTTTTGTATATTATATAAGACATGGATTGACTCAGTTTCATTTTTTTTAAACACGGATATCCAACAGTTCCAAAGCGAAAAAAAGAATTGTTTCATGATTTGACTACACTATATGTTTTGTTAAAAAATCAATTAAACATATACGTGTATACCTATTTCTGAGCTGTCAATTTTGATGTATAATTATATCTTTATAGTTTTATAAAACTAAAATTTATTATGATAACTCTTGAAATTAGATGTTGTGAGTCCTGTAAATGTGATGTTTATTTTCAAAAGAGCTTGGCTTTTTTGTAAGTTCCTTCCATAATCCATATGCATTATAAAATCATCTTATTAATCCTTACAAAAGAAATTTCTTGACATTTGGATTGGAATTAAAATGAACTGATGGAATTATTTGTTGATAATTGATATTTTAATAATATTAGATCTTCTGATCTATTAGTATTATATATTTTCTCATTTAGGTCCTCCTTAGTGTCTGCAGCAATGTTACATAACTTTTATGTACAAAGCTTTGCCATGTTTTAAATTTATGACTGTTTCATGTTTTTGATGCAATTGCAAATGGTTATTTAAATTTTACATATTTTGTTATAGGTTTATAAAAATACATTTTTGTTCACTTAGTAAACTTCTACCTTGATACATTTATTTATTAGTTCAGATAACATTTTTGAGTATCATTGATGTCATTCTACATAAAAGATAATGCTCTCTGCACATAAGGAGAGTTTAATTTCTTTCTTCCAAAGCTATAAGCTTTTATTTCTTTTTTTTCTTGCACTGGTTAGAAAATTATGTACAATATTATATAGAAGCATTAAGAAAAACATTCTTTGCTTGTTCCTGATCTTAGTGGAGAGACTTCATCTTTTATCAGTAGAAATGATATTAGCTATAGGTGTTAGCAGGTAGAGGATATTCCCTTTAATTCTTAGCTTGCTGAATATTTTTATCATAAATGGATATTAATTTTTTTGTCATTTTTTCTATTTTCCTTTCATTTATATTTGGTTTTATTTTTCTACATTTACTTATTGCTTAAATTATTATTTTTAGTGTCTTAGATTAAGATACTGATTTTATATGTATTTTCCTTTTTAAATATACATATTTGATGCTATAATATAATTAAGGATATATATATTACATATATATATATATTTTACTTGCTACAATTGTTTGTTTTTTCCCATATTGACTCTTTTTTTTTTTTCAAGAGTTTTTGTCTTACCATGCTTTTGTTTTTAATTGAAGTATAGTTAGTTTACAATGTGTCGATTTCTGGTGTACAGCATAATGTTTCAGTCATACTTATACATACATATATTCATTTTCATATTCTTTATTATAGGTTACTACAAGATGTTGAATATAGTTCCCTGTGTTATATAGAAGGAACTTGTTTATCTATTTTATATATACTAGTTAGTATTTGAAAATGTCAGACTTCCAATTTATACCTTCCCACCCTTCTTTCCCCCTGATAACCATAAGATTATTTACTATGTCTGTGAGTCTGTGTCTTTTTGTAGATAAATTCATTAGTATCTTCTTTTTTTCTTTTTTTTGATTCCACATATGAGTGGTATCATATAATGATGCTATATATTTTTTAAATGACAACATTAACTTCTTCCCACACATTTTGATTTCTGTTTTCATTTTCAATTTCATTAAAATGCATTCCAATATGCCGTCATTCCCAATCTGTATTTAGAAGCATGCTATTTAATAGCCAAATTTCGGGGATTTTTCAATATCTTCTATTGATTCCTAATTTATTTTCACTGTGGTAACAGGAATATTCTATTTCATGCCTTTCATATTTACTGAAATATAGGTTAAGGCTCAGAAGATGGTCTGTGATCTATGTGTATACAAAACAAATGTGCAATCAGCTTTTGCTAGAGTGCTGTTAGTTGGTATTGTTCAAATCATACTTAAATTTTTTTGTCTGTTTGTTTTATCAATTAATGTGAGAGGAATATTGAAAGTCTCTAACTATTTATGGCCTTATCTATTTCTCTTTTCAGTCCAATCAGTTTTTCTTTCATGTACTTTTAAACTTTCTTTTTGGTGCATACATATTCAGAATTTTTCATGTCTTCTGGCTGAACTAAGCCCTTTATCATATATTACTCTTTAGTTCTGGTTATATTTACTGTCCTGAAATCTTGTTTGCTTGATGTTTGTTCAACCTCTCCACATTTCCTTGGATTGTATCTGTATGGTTATCTTTTTATATTCTATTACTTTTAGCTATGTCTTATTTAAAATAGGTTTATTTAAATAGCTTATAGTTGTATCTGACCTATACATTTAGTCTCACAAACCTTTTTAGAGTGTTTAGACAATTTATGTTAAATATAAAAATCATTAGGGTTTGGCTTAAATCTAGATTCTTGCTGGCTATTGTCTGTTTCTCCCTGCTTTAATTTTTCTTCTGCAATCCCCTTAATAGCTATATTTCCTTGTCTACATTTTTATTACTTACTCCAAGGTTTACTTATCACAGTCATAGATAGTATTACTACATATGTTATAAATTAAGAAACATATTATAACTCTTTGCTTTCAAACAATAATCTTATATAAATAGATTAAAAATGAGAATTTTTTTTTGTATTTGCCCACATACACCTATTTGTTTACATTCCTTATGCTCTTAATTGTTTAATGCAAATACAAATTTTATCTGGGATATTTTATCTCCTTTTTCAAAGGATTTGCTTTAACTTCTTTTAATTCATGTCTATAATGATTAATTAGCTCAGATTCTGTTACTCAAATAGTCTTACTTCAACTTTATTTTTGAATAATATATTTGATAAGTATTGAATAATGGGTTAACAGATTTTCTTTCCTTCTTTCAGTGACTTAAAGATGGTATTTAATTTTTTTCTCTCATCAATTTGATTTGTATGAGAAATATGTTACAGTTATCTTTGCTCCTTGTATGTAATATATCATTCTTTTTCTGGCTACCTTTATGAATTTGATCTTTATGAATGGATATTTATAATTAGATTATGATATTTACCTTATATTTCTTTTGTTTGGGCTTCATCGAATTTCTCGAATCTGTGGCTTTATAAATTTTATTAAATTTGGAAAATTTTCTGCCAAGATATCTTCAGGTGCTTTTCTGCCCTGCCACTTTTTTTTTTGTCCCAGGGCAATTTAAAGATCTTTTAATTATTTTCAGTCTTTTTCTATTTTTGATTTTTTTTTGCAGTATCTAATCTGCTTTTATCTGATCATTTTTTAAATTTCAGATATTGTATTTTTAATCTCTAGAAATTCTATTTATTTTTATATCTTCCATTTCTTTCCTCATTATATATATAATTTCCTTTGTATATTGAATATATTTAAAAGATCATTGTTATAAGATCCTGTTCTGTTCTAGTTTCATGACTGTTATTTCTGTATCTTTCTATGATCTTAATTTTCTTGCTTATGAATCCCATTTTCCTGTCTTTTTGTGTGCTGAGTAAAATTTAACCGGAAACTAGAAATTCTAAGTTTTACATTATTGGCGTATTGAATTTTGCTGTATTTCCTCAAAGTGTATTGTATTTTTTTTATGCCTGGAAGTTCATTTCCACACCCTTGTGGCTTGCTTTAAGCTGTGCTATGACAGGTTCCAAACAGTTCTTATTCTTGAGTTAATTTCTCTTTGTCTTACAATAAGCAATTCTGGAGACTCCAAATGGATGCATGACAACATCTCTTTGCTTGGTCTACTGTGAAACACATCTATTCAAAGCCTCCTGTGAATTCTGATCTTCGTCCTACTTCTTTCAAGGAGTTAGTTCCTCAGTGGTAAGTCTTAGGAAGTTTTCTCCCACTCATGTGCAACATTTTTTTTTTCCATGCAACTCCATTTCTGGTGTCCTTCCCAGTTTGAAGTCCAACCTCCTTCCTTAACTCAGTGAGTCTCTTTTTTGACCCCTCTGAGCTGTGGCCTGGAAACTGCCTTCAGGCGGGACACTGGGGGTAATTACTGGGTTCTCCTCATTTGTTTTCCTTCTCTCACTGGTCACAATCTTGAGTTGCTTGTAGTCCAAAATATGGAAATGGTTATTTAATATACTCAGTCCTTGAAGTTGTTTACCATAGGAGGACAACTCCATTAAAATTCACCTTCTTTTTAAAATATTTCTTTGTCTTAGATTTTCAGGGTCACTGCCATGCTTCCAGTTGCTAAAACTTTGGTCACTGTTTTGAATATCCTCTTTCTACATACCTCCAGTTCTACCTTTTGCCTGTACCTCTCAGCAGCTTCCAAAATGGCCTTTTCTCCACTCTGGCTTCCCTAAGTCCATTTTGCACTCTTCTCAAAACTTCCTACTAGATCTAGGATTAGATAAAATTTATTCATGAAATTTACATGATTTAGCCCCAGTCTAGCTTTCCTAGCCAATGTTTGCCAATTCTTGCCCCTATTCCATAATCTCCAACTGCCCTCGGTGTACTTCTGCATGGAATGGTTGTCTGGACATAACCCAGTGTTGAAACCTTGTGGTCATTTTGCACTCATTTCAATTACCTCCTCCACAGAAAGACCGTTCCCAGCTACCTGATCAAGCTTCTTCCTCTTCTCAGCCATTCTTTTCAAATGTCTCATCATGTTATGATACATTTTTATTATTCAAATTAAATTGTGCATTATTTTTTCTTATTATTGCTTGCATTCCCTACCAGAAGGTAATTTCTACGAGGAAAACTTCCATATTCACTTTTGTAGCCCTAATACCTAGGGACGTCCCTGGCTCATTCACATTTATCTTGAAATTTTGGACAACATTGCCTTAGCCAAATCAGTGGCAGAAAATGCTTGACCATCTTATTGCATTGAGGGAGACTGCCCACCGAAACAACCATGAGACAACTCACCAAACAAAGAAAAAATGGATTATATTATTTTGGGAAACACTGGCTTTTAAGAGTCATGTAATAGAGCAGACTTTAATATGACTCAAAGAAAAGTGCGATTATTTATAAGAGTGACAACAGCCTCAGTTGTACTGAAAAGTTAACTCAAAATCCTGTTTTCTTGAAAACTGCTATATGAAGATTGATTTGGGATTCTGAGTCCAAAAACCCCTTATCTTAAGCTCTGATCCTTGGTGGTAAATCAAGACAACTTCTTTTCAAACTTATTTTGGTCTTCCAGTCAAGATTGGGATGTTTCTTTTCTTTTTTTTTTTCACCAGTAGCTAATGTTTATTTAGAGCTTATTCTATTAGTGACACTAAAGCAATTTACATATTCAGGTTCATAGTTTTTTTTTTTAATTGCATTATAGTCAGTTTACAATGTTCTGTCAATTTCTGGTGTACAGGACAGTTTTTCAGTCCTACATGAATATACATATATCGTTTTCATATTCTTTCTCACTGTGAGCTACAAAATCTTGGCTATATTTCTCTGGGCTATACGGTATAAATTTGTTTATCTATTCTGTATATATCTGTCAGTATCTATAAATCTCAAACTCCCAGTCTGTCCCGACATACTTCCCTCCCCTCTGGCAACTACAAATTTGTATTCTATGTCTCTGAGTCTGTTTCTGTTTTATATTTAAGTTCATTTGTCTTCTGGGTTTTTTGTTTGTTTTTTTAGATTCCACATATGAGTGATATCATATGGTATTTTTCTTTCTCTTTCTGGCTAACTTCACTTAGAATGACATTCTCCAGGGACATCCATGCTGCTGCAAAGGGCATTATGTTGTCGTTTTTATGGCTGAATAGTATTCCATTGTATAAATATACCACATCTTTATCCGGTCATCTGTGATGGACATTTAGGTTGTTTCCATGTCTTGGCTATTGTAAATAGTGATGCTATGAACATTGGGGTGCAGGTGTCTTTTTGAATTAGGGTTCCTTCTGGATATGTGCCGAGGAGTGGGATTACTGGGTCATATGGTAAGTCTATTCCTAGTCTTTTGAGGAATCGGCCATACTGTTTTCCACAATGGCTGCACCAAACTGCATTCCCACCAACAGTGTAGGAAGTTTCCCTTTTCTCCACAGCCTCTCCAGCATTTGTCATTTGTGGACTTTTGAATGATGGACATTCTGACTGGTGTGAGGTGATACCTCATTGTAGTTTTGATTTGCATTTCTCTGATAATTAGTAATACTGAGCATTTTTTCATGTGCCTATTGATCATTCGTATATCTTCACTGGAGAATTGCTTGTTTAGGTCTTCTGCCCATTTTTGGATTGGGTTGTTTGCTTTTTTCCTATTAAGTTGTATTAGCTGTTTATATATTCTGGAGATAAAGCCTTTGTTAGTCTCATCTTTTGCAAATATTTTCTCCCATGTCATTTTGTTTTGCTTATGGTTTCCTTTGATGTGCAAAAGCTTGTAGTTTAATTAGGTCCCATTGTTTATTTTTGCTTTTATTTCTATGTCTTGGGTAGACTGCCCTAGAAGAACATTGATGAGATGTATGTGAGATAATGTTTTGCCTATATTTTCTTCTAGGAGGTTTATTGTGTCTTGTCTTATGTTGAAGTCTTTAGTCCATTTTTTAGTTTAATTTTGTGTATGGTGTAAGGGAGTGTTCTAGCTTCACTGATTTACATGCTGCTGTCCAGTTTTCCCAACACCATTTTTGCTGAAGAGACTGTCTTTATTCCACTGTATGTTCTTGCCTCCTTTGTCAAAGATTAATTGACCAAAAGTTTGTAGGTTCATTTCTGGGCTCTCATTCTTAAGGGTATAATCTCAAATATCAATTTTTATGATATTCTGTAGTTTTAGACAACAGAATTTCCCAGTGACTTAAAAAGCAGTATTTTCTCAAAGACAAAAAGAAAGAAAAGGTAGTGAGGATGCTACAATACTTTGAGCTGCAGCATCTGTGGGAGAAATACTTCCTGTAAGAGTGTAGCTGGCTTTATGTGCCTGTTATTACAGCTTGAGGAATGCCTGGGCAGTTTTACTTTCTCTGTCTGAATTGGCCATTATTTTCTCAATATTGGTAAATAAGAGAATGAATACTATAATTCACAAAGAAAATTTTGAAGTGGTAGTACTGGTACTATACAGACCTTAAAACTAAATTTCAAGTGTATAATAATAATGAATGTAAATTCAAATATTAGGGAGTGAAATATTGATAACAATATAGACAAACTAAAAATTTTAAAATTCTGAGCAGTACAATATTGCATAAATTATATGAGTAGCAATATGTATAATATGAGTACTAATTATATAGCTCTAGAAAAATTAAAATTGACTTGATACTTTAAAAAGGATTACTGGCCATAAAGTGATTAACACTCTTTGCCAGACACACACACACACCCTTCCCTTTATCTTCTTTTTTTTTTTTTTTTTGTGAAAGACACAGTAGCCATTAGAATAAGAATTAATTCAGAATGTAAACAATACACATAAATTGTATATTCATATAGAGAATACACTCAATATATTCTCATATATATGAGACTTGATATAGCTTGCTATGACATATAGGCAGTAAATGAAAGAGCCAACATGTAAAATTAGATGTACAAAATTAACTCCTCTGCCACATCGCTCTCCTTTATTCATTTTATGTCTGTTACGCTTATAGTACATTTTGAATTGAAAGTAAAAGGAAAGAAAGAAATTAAATACTTAAATTGTCAAAAATACACTGAAGCTAAATTTGTGGGCCAAATCTATAAGAGAATGTGAGAGATTTCTGTTTCTTTCATTTGCTTTCATGGGTACAAAGTCACATTAAGTAATAGTCATACCTCCATGTTGTTGCCACCTTCCCTGCAGTGAATGTCTTTTGTGCTGCTTTTCTAAAGATTTTATAGTCACATGGGAGTTCAATGTCAAAGAGCCCAAGTTCACTATTTTGTTTATTCATTGATGTATTTTTTATTATTTGCTTTCTTCAAAGGCAATGAGAAAATAATGATAGGAATAAAACATGAACAGTAACTGTCTGTGGGCTTGAAAACATGAGCTGCTTTTTATACATTATCTAAAATCTTGACAACTGTACAAAGTAGTGCTACTTGGCACATAATGATACATGGCACAGACATAAAGTATCTCTGGCAGTAAGTACACTACCAAAAAAAAAGAGAGAGAGAAAATAGTTATTTGCTAAACCAGCTACATGCACTAATTTAAGAGTTTGAGCAAACTGAGCACAAGTAAATGATATCCACCACACCAAACTTTTAAGTGTTACCATTAAATACAAGCTGTCAGTTCCAGTACATTTTTGTTGGTATCACTTAAAGTCAGCATTTCTTTTCGGAAAGTTGCAAGTGGTTTAGAAAGGAAAACTTCAAACAATTAAAAGCTGATTAAAAAATACTAAATATTTTTATTTTCTTATTGTCTTTCTTTCATAAAATCAATCTTTTTCTTCCAATCATAAATTATAAAAGAAAGATGAGAGTCAGAAATACAAATATAAACACATCAGCTTTATCATTGATAGAGCAGATGCTAAGAGACTTAGCCGTGGGAAAACAATGCTCCACCTCATAGAGAATCCTAATATTGGATTCTTTCTGCCTCAGGCAGCACTGAACAACCACAGTTCTCTCCCAGCGAGGGGGTTGGGGGGACCATCAGACTGTGTGCATCTGGAGAGCAAATGGAAGGAAGAGAAGTCTGAGTTAAGACTATACAGTTGCTGGTTTTGTGTTCATTTTTTGATTTAACCAAAATCACGATCAGATTAGTTACTCCCCCTTCTAGGGGAGAGAAAATAGAGAAAGCAAGGAGATCTTTCTCTGCCCACCAATGCCAAACAGGATCCGATCACATCTCAGCCTTGCCTAAGCTAAATTGAACATGTGTAGCTCAATGTCAAGCTGTGTCACAGCCAAGAAACACACAGTCTGCAACTTTATTTAGGACATTACAGATCAGCTAGAGCTAGCACCTGCTGCTCTGCCTGAAGTTAAGGAAAAAAAAAAAAAAGGAGAGCCAGCCTTAAATAGAGACACACTAAAGTTATTGCCAAGATTATAATTTTCGTGCAGTATCAAAGGCGAATGCCACATACCCATTCTACACCCAACCAGACACGATATCAGTCATGGTAAATTGTGGAGGTAAAAGTAAACAATCAGAACTAAAACCAGTAAACCAACAAATCTCCTGGTTCTAGTACTATAGCATTAAAGTTTAAAGTCACGTGGCTATGCTGCTCAAAAAATAAAAAAATAAAGTCACCTACCTTGGTTATGCCAGAGACTAGTTCTGTTAATTATATTTGCATCTTCAGTTTACTATTTCTCAAGATTCCAGTTGAGTTAGCAGATGGTGCTTTGAAAATGTTCCCAATAAATTACGGCTCTGTTCCCCAACTCAGTTCTAAATCAATTGAGGGTCAGCCAAAAGAGTCAGTCAATGGGAGACAAAAATATCAGTTTTCTCATAGAAGAGACTTAAGAAAATAGGGCTTAGATGCATGACAAGAATGAGGTGTCTAATGTGGAATCCTCATGTTAGACACAACCCCCCATTGGCAGGTCACACTGGAACACCTCATGCTTCACTCTGGATAAAGGAACTGCTTTTACCATCAAGCTTAGGACAGATCAGGGCACATATTCTCTGTGTGTCGACTTATTCAGAAGGGAGAGAGAGAGAAGTTCAAAGCTCCTAACCCCAAACTTACTAAAGAGAAAATTCGCTTTTCTTCAACTAAGATAAATTGAATAAAGAAGGATTGAGAGCCCAAAAAGCCAGAGGAAAGGAGTTTTTGTCTGTATCTCTTTGACATGTTATGTTCATAATTCACTTGATTGCATGAATGATAATCTTTATTTTGACCTTTAGCTTGAAATAACACATCCTAAAGTCTATTATAATTATGTATCTATTATTGATTTAAAAAAAAAGAAAAACTATGGAAGTAAATGTGCACTCTTCAGCTCGTGAAATACCTCATAAACCTCTCCAAATGCTTATATAATATTGAAAAGAGAAAACAGTATCGTATTTTGAGGGGGAAAATGCAACAATATGATGCTTCCTTCAGGGAAAATGAAAAACTATTAGAAACAGCAAAGGCCAAAAACACTAAGCAACCAGTTTTTAGAAATTATTTATCACTTGAATTTGCTGTAGAAAAATCTACTTCCTGTAGAGATATAAGAATTTCAGCCACAGAACTAATGTCCTGAGAATTCATTTGATTTACTCTAAAATCTCAGAAAATTGGGCACATTTTTAAAGTGTTTAAGCCAGGATAAACTGTATCAGATTGTTTCTTTTGATAAAATACAGATATATATAGTACTTTTCAGTCACAGGTCAGGACTTAACTAGTAAGTAATCAACTTATATTTTAGCCTAACTATATATACTCTTTTAAAAAATATTAGAACTGATGTGATTGATATTCAGTGTGTGTGTGTATGTGTGTAGCCACCTTTGTTATTCATCTTTTTTGTATACCTGGCAGCCTCATGAATAATGTCTGACTGGTTTATCATTTTTATTTATGCCTTTACCTTTCTTTTTTTTTTTTATCATTTTGGGTACTTTTTTCTTTAATGATTCAACAATTTAAATATGATGAATAATTTTCATTTAATGCATATACTTTTTGTTCACTTTCTATTAATTAGCAATACAGTTGTAAACATTGTCGCTTAAAACTGCATACCAAAATTTACAAGGTTATACAAAATTTTATGACCACAAATGCCTATGTTAAGAATGAATAAAATACCCCTACATCAATAACTTAGCATACCACCTTAAGAAAGTATAAGACAAGTACAAATTAAACCCAAAGAGAAAATGATAAAGATTGAAGAGGAATAATGTAAATGAAGAGTATATAGATTTGTTTTAGCTAAACCCCACATACTCACACTAAGAAATACATCTTACCTCATGACCCAGTGTATGTGTATCTTTCTGTCTATCAGTCTTTGCCTGCATTTATCCACCTATCCATTTGTCTATGAGTCCATTTATCATTTTCATACAGATGTATTTAACTTTGTAAACAGGTCATTTATGGATAATTCCCTCTTGTTCTATTTTTAATGGTTTCAATATTTGTTTTGAATTTTTCTATAACTTGTCATTTAAAGTGTCTTAAGCTTTCATTTTTTTTTACAATTATCCCAATTTTATTGAAATACAATAAATTGAAATTAGCATACCGTAATTATAGAGCTTGAGGTATATTCACTTAATACACTCATATATACAGCACTCAAATCAAGAAACTGAACATTACAGCATCTTGGAAGTCACTCCCATGTCACCAAAGATTAAACACTGATCTGACTTTCATGGGTTAGTTTTATCCATTTTCATAATTATATGCTGGGAACAATAAAATGGTATATACTCTTTTTCTTATCTTTTTTACTTCAACCCTTTTCACCCATTCTATCCACTCCTCACTCCTTGCCTCTGGTAAGCACTAGTCTGTTCTTTGTATCTAAGGGCTCTGTGTGTGTGTGTGTGTTTTAGATTCAACATATAAGAGAGATTATACAGTATTTGTCTTTCTCTGACTTATTTCACCTAGCATAATGCCTTTGAGGTCTATCCATGAAGTTGGAAATAGCAAGGCTTCATTCATTTTTATGACTGAATAATATTCCACTATATTTGTTCCACTTTATATATTCATTATATATTCATTACACTTATATATATTCATTACACTTCTTTATCCATTCATCCATCAATAGACACTTATGTTGTTTCTGTATCTTGGCTATTGTAAATAACACTGCAGTTAAAATAGGGGAGTATATGTCTTTTCAAATACGTGTTTTTGTGTTTTTCAGGTATATAACCTGAAGCAGAATAGCTGAATCATTATGGTAGTTCTATTTTTAATTTTTCGAGGAACTCCATACTGTTTTCCATATTGGCAAAACCAATTTACATTCCCACCAACAGTGCACAAATGTTTCCTTTTCTCCATATTCTCACCAACACTTGTTATTTCTTGCCTTTCTAATAATGGCCATTCTAACAGATATTAGGTGATAACTCACTGTAGTTTTGATTTGTGTTTCCCTGATGATTAGTGATGTTGAACACCTTTTTTGCATACCTGTTGGCCATATCTATGTCGTCTTTGGAAAAAACATCTATTCAGATCCTCTGCCCATTTTTAAATCAAATTGTTTGTTTGCTATTGAGTTGTATGAATTCTTTATATATTTTAGATATTAGCCTCTTATCAGGTATATGAATTGCAAATATTTTCTCTCATTCAGTATGTTGCCTTTTCATTCTGTTAATAGTTTCCTTTGCTGTGCAGAAGCTTTTTAGAATGATGTAGCCCCACTTGTTTATTTTTGCTTTTGTTCTCTTTGCTTTGGTGTCAAATCCAAAAATCACCAAGAGCTATGTCAAGGAGCTTACTGCCTATGTTTTCTTCTAGAAGCTTTCTGGTTTCAGGTCTTATGCTTAAGTCTTTAATTCATTTTGAGTTAATTTCCTTGTATAGTGTAAGATAGTGGTCAATTTCATTCTTTTGCATGTGACTGTCCAGTTTTCCCAGCACCATTTATTGAAGAGATTGTCCTTTCCCCATTGTATATTCTTGGCTCCTTTTTCATAAATTAATTCACCATGTATGTGTGGGTTTATTTCTGGGCTTTCTATTCTGTTCCATTGATCTGTGTGTATGTTTTTATGCCAATACTATATTTTTAAAATTACTGTAGTTTTGTAATATAATTTGAAATCAGGGAGTGTGATTCCTCCAGCTTTGTCCTTTCTCTAGATTGATTTGGCTATTTGGGGTCTCTCGTGGTTCCATACAAATTTTAGGATTCCCTGTTGTACTTCTGTGAGAAATGCCTTTGGAATTTTGATGGTGAATGCATTGAATCTATAGATTTCTTTGGGTAGTATGGACATACTAAAAATACTGATTTTTCAATCCATGATCATGGAATATTTTTCCATGTATCTATATCTTCTTCAATTTATATCATTGATGTTTTATTGTTTCCAATATACAGGTATTTCATCTCCCTGGTTAAATTTATTCATAGATATTCTGTTCTTTTTAATGCAATTATAAATGGATTGCTTTCTTCATTTTTCTTTCTGATAGTTTATTATTGTGCAGATTTTTGTGTATTGATTTGATATTCTGCAAGTTTACTGAATTCATTTATTAGCTTTAATAGGTTTTTAAAGGAATCTTTAATATATAATACATCATCTAAGTGACAGTTTTACTTCCCTTCCAATTGGGATGCCTTGCTTAATTGCTCTGGTAAGACCTTCAATACTGTCTTGAATAAAAGTGACAAGAGCGAGCATTCTTATCCTGTTCCTGATCTTACTAAGAAAACGTTCAACCTTTCACCATTATGATGTTAGCTGTGGGCTTGGCATACATGGCCTTTAATATTTTGAGGTATGTTCCCTCTATAGACGGATGTTAAATCTTATCAAATGCTTTCTGTGTCTATAGAGGTGATCATATGAATTTTATCCTTTTATTTTATTAATGTGGTATATCACACTGACTGATCTATGGATGTTGAGCCGTCCTTATATCTCTGGAATAAATCCTAATTGATCATAATAAATTATCTTTATTATAATGTATTGTTGAATTTGGTTTGCTAATATTTTGTTGAAGATTTTTTGCACCTCTGTTCATCAAGGATATTGATCTGTAACTTTCGTTTTCTGTGGTATCTTTGTCTGGTTTTGGTATCAAGGTAGTGCTGCCTTATAGAAATTACTTTGAAGGAGTTTCCTTCTCTCCTGTTTTTTTTTTTTTTGGAAGAGTTAAAGAAGGATTTGAATTAGTTCTTATTTGAATGTTTGTTAGAATTCACCAGTGAAGCAGTCTTGACCTAGACCTTTGTTTGTTGGGGACTTTTTCATTATTGATGCAATCTCCTCATGAGTATTCAATTTGTTCACATTTTCTACTTCATCAAAATTCAATCTGGGTAGCTTGTATATTTCTAGGAATTTATTCATTTCTTTTATTTTTTGTATAGATATATTTTTATTGAATTATAGTCAGTTTACAATGTCAATTTCTGGTGTCCAGCACAGTGCTTCAGTCATACATGAACATATATATATATTCTTTTTCACCATGAGTTACTACAAGATATTGAATACAGTTCCCTACACTATATAGTATGAACTTGTTGTTCATCTATTTTATATATATATATTAGTTAGTATCTGCAAATCTTGAACTCCCAGTTTATCCCCTCCCACCCTCTCCTCCCTGGTAACCACAAGTTTCGAATCATAGAGTATATATATTCTTTTGCAAATGGCTTAGTCTGTTGAGCAAAAGTATTTTGAGATATATCCATGTTGTAGCCTACATCATTTTTTACTTCTGTATGGTATTCCATTTTATGGATACATCACATTATATCTGTGTATTCACAAACTGATGGGCACTCAGATTATTTCAATTTGGGGCTATTATGAATAATGCTGCTAGGAAATCTGAGTATAAGTTTGGACATGTGTTTTCAATTCTCATGGATAGATTCCTCAGAATGTAATTACTGGGTAAGTTTGTTTAACTTTTAAATAAATTGTTAGACTATTTACCAAAATGTCTGTAGCATTTTAGATTTCCATCAGCAATGTCTAGGAATCCACTTTCACATATTTACCAGCCCTTGGTATTGTCTGCCTTCCTCATTGTAGCCATAAGAGTGAGTCTGTCATTATGGGCTTAATTTTCATCCTCCTAACAAGTAATGAGATTGTTGACCTTCTCCAGCATATATTAGCCATATATATGTCTTCCTTGGTGAAAAGCACATTTGGCATTTTGTCCATTTTTCAATTGAGTTTCTTATTTTTCAGTTGTAAGTAGTATATTCTGGATACAAGTCCTTTGTCAGACATATAATTTGCAAATATACTCTTCCAATCTGTGACTTGTTTCCATGTCTTTAATGATATGTTTTGAGGCACAGTGTTTTGTTGCTGGTGGTGGTGGTTTTCTTTTAAAAAATGAATTCCAAGTTATCATTTAAAAAAAGTTCTAGTTCATGCTTTGGTGTCATTTCTGAGATCTTTTTGCCTAAGTCAGTGTTACAAATATTTAACTTTTTTTCATTAGGCTCGTATCATTTTAGCTTTTAGCACTGGTATTTTTATGTTTTTGCATGTATTTCTTATAATTTTCTGCAAATAGGATCGTGTCTTCTGAGAATAAAGTAAGTTTTGCTTTCCTTTAACAATGGAGATTATTTTTAATTTAATTGGATTTATAATAACAATTGTTACTAGAGAAAATTGTTATAGAGGAATAATTATTATAGAAGAAAAGCAGTTGTTCACTATTAAGAATGTGTTAGACAGGTATTTGCTTCTATTCCTAGTCTTTTGAGAATAACTTTCTGAGACATAGCTTGACTAAAACTACTTTTTTTGTGCCTATATTAAATGCTAAGCTATGCTATAGTTATTTGGGGAGTTCAGGCGGAGTACACCTGATGTGAGGTGCTGTACTCAGTACCCTTGCAGGTAGCATGTTAAATACAACATTTCCCTGGGTCATTGGTGAAGGTCCTCCTCTATCAGTCTCTACTTGCTAAACCAAGTGACTTTTAGTTGTTCAGTACTTATGGGACAAGGGGAATTTGACTAATCAGATCCAGTTTTTCTATATTTATTTATTCAAATAGTATTTAAAATAATTACCCCAACTATTAACAGAAATACCTCTCTTACATATGAATTTGTAATGTGGACTTCCAAGATTGGGAAGTCTATTAAAATGTTTTTAAGTTATTGGAGTTTTCTTCTGTGAATATCTTCTATTCTTCATTTTTCATTAATATGTTTCCATCTATTTTCTCTATACTTATATTCTTCTGAATTTCTGGTCTGCTAACAGTAGAATGTCTTAGATGGAATTCTTCAGAAGCAGGTCTTGTGACGCCAACACATGTACAAATGATTTATGAACAGTATGTTCCAGGAGAAGCCAAATAGACGGTGAATACCATGTAAAGTGTCAGCATTAGCCTGGGTCTGCAGGAGAGCTCTAGTGTGAGCTAACTTCAGAGTTAGTTCCAAACTCAAGAAAACAATTCAGGCTTTTATATTTCCTCACTGACTAAGGCTCACCATTGAGAGTCGGAGGCCATAAACTACTAGGAGCTCCAAGTTCTGTGTATATAGAGGTAAAGCAGGCCCAGTAGCCAAGGACAGGCCTCCAAAGACAGTATTGGACACAGGATATTAGAAGAAAATGCATACAGAGTTGGGGTGTGAGCTTACAGATAACAAAAAGAATCCAAGTAATCTGAGTGGGGTACTGACAATGCCCACTACATCAGATTTTCATGCTTTGCATTATTATTGAGAATTCTTAATATATTTTATAAATCTAAGTTATTTGATCTTCTTAAAATTGTTCTGGCTTCAACTATATTCCAGGACCCAAATGAGGTATTTCACAGATAGTATTTCCATTTTAATGGAAAACATTTAGATAATATAAGTATTCAAAAATAGAATGTTTTCTGTTATGCATAGTGGATTGCTAATAAATGAAATTGAATATAAACATCAGTATTGGATAGGAGATAAAAATCTATATACTATCCTTCTCAAATCTAAAATTCAGAATCTTTTTAAAATTATTAAACAGGGGAGAAGGTATAGCTCAGTGTTAGAGTACATGCTTAGCATGCACAAGGTCCTGGGTTCAATCCCCAGTAACTATATTAAAAAAATAATAAATAAATCTAATTACTTCCCCCTCAACAAAAAACACAAAAAAATTTTCTTTAATTATGAAACTCATTGAAGAATTTATATCACATAATTTATTGCATGCCTTTCAAAGTAGGGAACAAAACACTCCAATTTTTGGTTTTTCCTCCTATTGTAACAGCCAGATTGGTATTATTTACAAATTAAAGCATGAGGTACAGAAGAAGAGTGGCTCACAAGTGAGTTCTAGGAAGACTTTCAGACTAACACTGCAGCAAGTACATGCCATGACTGCTCTTTGCCATTTTGAAAGAAAGTAACTTATTACTTTTTTTATTTCAGAGGCCTTTATAGCTTGGATATATATTTTATAAGAGAAGACATGTTAATTCTCTAAACAAGCAATTATTCTGTTTAATTACTTTCTTATTAAGAAGCCAGCTGATCATGATTCTTCTTCCACACAATAAAGTCTTCAGATTTTTTTAAGAAATTATATTTAATCTCTTTGTCAGTATTGGACAGTTACAAATGCTCATAACATGTTGAACTCTGTCAGATGCTAGGGATGACACATGTACAAGGAAAACAATATTAAATTTCACTGCTCTCATTTTAGCAGAGCTGAAGTGTGCTGATGTTGAATAGACGGTACGATGTCATTTAAAATGCAAGTCTGAAAAGTTAACTGAGAAATATCACATTTAACAGGATACAAGAGGGGGAATGAACAACAGCATAGATAAGAGTACATTTAGTAAAAAGGCCATTTCATATTTTGGAAGTGGATAGAAGCCCATCAACCTAATACGGAAAGGTGATAACCACATTGCCAGAAAGGGCTACTTTACTGTAATATCTAAAATGATGAGTGATGCAAAATGCTTCTGAGATCAGAATAACGAACTTTGTTTCACTTTTATACTGTCTGATAATTTTCTGTATCGATATGCTGGCACCTGAATTTGTAGATATTTCCATGTCTTCATCAGTGGTAAAATTCTGTCAGTATTTACTTAGGGATCATTTAATTTGCTTTACAAGGCTAAAAAAAACCCTATGCTTTGAGAATCATGAAGTGTCAACAGCATAAAGAATGGAAAAAGGATAAACTTCAAAAAGCACACATTCAGAATTTGCCTTTTATAGTTGTTATCACAAGACAAAGAATTGACACCACGTTACTTGTCAACGGGAGTCGTTCACGGCTGTATAAGGTGACAAGGGAGTGTGAATAAGAAGTGATGCTCAGTGAAGGCTTAACTTTAGAAAACAAGGTAATTCTGAATTAAAAGAGCCACTAGAAGGCACTGAATGCACAGTACTTGGAATTGCATAACAAGGGACATCACATGTCTTTGGCCTCTACCAGTGCCTGTAAGGACAAAAACGAAAGTGATAAACAAGTTAGATAACTCATAGCTAAACTTAAGTCAAAAACAAAGAATTTTCTGTGGGGGAAAAAAAAAAAGAATGGGACTAAATGAACTAAATTAAGGAGATATGCTTGTAAAAATATTGGAGTTCTCAAATTAAGATTTACGTTTCTTTTTCAATAATTAAATTTTTATTTTTAATGAAGTATATTTGATTTACAATATTAGTTTCAGGTATATAACATAGTGACTCAATATTTTTATAGACTAAAGTTATTACAAAATAACAGCAGTATTTCCCAGGGCTGTACAGTATATCCTCATTTTATACTAAGCAGTTTATTTCTTAATCCCCTGTCTCTGTCCTGGCCTCCCCTTCTCTCTCCCCACTGGTAACAATTAGTTTGTTCTCTATATCTGTGAGTCTGTTTGTTTTGTTATATACATTCCTTTGTTTTATTTTTTTAGATTCCACACATAAGTTATCATATAGAGTATTTGTCTTTCTTTGTCTGACATATTTCACTAAGCATAACATACACTATGTCCATCCACATTGTTGCAAATGGCAGAATTCCATTCATTTTTATGGCTGAGTAATATTCCATTTGTATTTATATACTACATCTTGTCTATCCATTAATCTGTTGGATACATAGGCTGCTTCCATATTTTGGTTATTGTAAGTAATGCTGCTGTGAACACTGAGTTACATGTATCCTTTCAAATTAGTGTTTTCATTTTCTTTGACTATATACTCAGGATGGTAATTGCTGGATCATATGGTAGTTCTGTTTTTAGTTTTTTGAGAAACTTCCATTCTGTTTTCCATTGTAGCTGCACTAAGATACATTGGCATCAATTGTGTATGAGGATTCCCTTTTCTCCACATTCTCAGCATTTGTTATTTGGAGACTTTTTGATGATAGACATTTTGACATGTGTGAAGTGATACCTCATTGCAGTTTTGATTTGCATTTCTTTGATGACTGGCTATGCTGAGCATCTTTTCATGTACCTGCTAGCTATCTGTATATCTCCTTTGGACAAATGTCTATTCAGATCTTCTGCCCATTTATTAATGGGACTTTTTTTTTTATAATTGAGTTGTATGAGTGGCTTATATATTTTAGATATTAATCCCTTATTGCTCATATAATTTGCAAATATTTTCTCCCACTCAATAGGTTGTCTTTTTGTTTTGTTGATGTCTTCCTTTGCTGTGCAATAACTTTTAAGTTTAATTGGGCCTCATTTGTTTATTTTTGCTTTTGTTTCTTTTGCCTTGAGATAGATCCGAAAAGATATACTGCTATGATTTATGTCAGAGTGTTCTGCCTATGTTCTCTTCTAGGAGTTTTATGGTTTCTAGTCTTACATGTAGGTCTTTAATCCGTTTTTAGTTTATTTTGATATATAGCATGAGAAAATGTTCTAATTTCTTTCTTTTACATGCAGCTGTTAAGTTTTCCCAGCACTATTTATTGAAGTGATTTTCTTTTCCCATGGATATTCTTGCCTCTTTTGTTGTAGATTGACCATAGATGCATGGGTGCATGGGTTCATTTCTGGGCTCTCCTTTCTTTCCATTGATCTTTGTGTCTGTTTTTGTGCCAGGTCAAAGCTGTTTTGACTACTGTGGCTTTGAAGTATAGTCCGAAATCAGAAAGCATGATAACTTGAGCTTTGTACTTTTTTCTCAAGATTGCTTTGGCAATTTGAGGTCTTTTGCTGTTCCATATAAGTCTTAGAATTATTAGGTCTTGTTTGGTGAAAAGTGTTGTGTCTATTTTGATAGGGATTGTATTAAACATGTACATTTCTTGGTGTAGTCTGGACATTTTGACAATAGTAATTCTTCCAATCCAAGAATACAGCGTCTTTCCATTTCCTTGTATCATCTTCAGTTACCTTAATCAGTGTTTTGTAGTTTTCAGAGTATAGATCTTCACCATCTTGCTTAAGTTCATTCCTAGGTATTTTATTCTTTTTGATAACTTTAAACAAGATTATTTTTTCTTTCTCTTTATTATCAGCGCATAGAAAAGCAACTGACTTCTGTATATTAATCTTGTATCTTGCAACTTCACTGAATACATTTATTCTAATAGTTTTTTGGTGGAGACTTGAGTTTTCCACATATAGTATTATGTGATCTGCAAATAGTGAGAGTTTTACTTCTGCCAATTTAGGTGCCTTGTAGTTTTTTTTTTTTCTTCTCTTTTCTCCTTGCTGTGGCTAGGACTTCCAATACTGTGTTAAATAGAAGTGTCAAGAATGGGCATCCTTGTCTTGTTCCTGATTTTAGGGAAAAGCTTCCAGCTTTCCAGAAGTAAACATGATACTAGCTGTGGGTTTGTCAAAATTGCTCTTTATTATGTTGAGACATGTTCCCTCTATACACACTTTGATGAGAGCTTTTATCATGAATGGAGTTGAATTTTCTCAAATGCTTTTTCTGGATCTATTGAAACTACCATGTGATTTTTATCCTTCCTTTTGTTAATGTGGTGTATCACATTGATTGGTTTGCAAATGTCAAACCATTCTGTGACCCTATAATAAATCCTACTTGATCGTGGTGTATGATTCTTTTTATATACTGTTAGGTTCGGTTTGCTAATATTTTGTTGAGGATTTTTGCATCTATATTCATCAGATATATTTGTAGTTTTCTTTTTTGTAATGTCTTTCTCTGGTTTTGGTATCAGGGTAATGGTGGCCTTGTAGAATGAATTTGGGAGTGTTCCATCCTCTAATTTTTTGGTTATTTTGAGACAGATAAGGTCTTCTTTATATGTCTGATAGATAGATTCTCTTGTAAAGCCATCCAGTCTTCGACTTATGATTGCTGGTAGTTTTATGTTTTGTTTTGTTTTTTATTACAAATTCAGTTTCACTAATGATCAGTCTCTTCAGATTGTCTGTTTCTTCCTGATACAGTCTTGAAGGGTTGTATGTTTCTAGAAATATATCCATTTCTTTTAGGTTGTTTAATTTGTTGATATATAAATGTTCATAGTAGTATGATTTTTTTGTATCTATGATATTGGTTATTATTTCTCCTCTTTCATTTCTTATTTTGTTTATATGTGTTCTTTTTTCTGGGTTAGCCTGGCTAAATGTTTCTCACCTTTGTTCATCTTTTGAGAAAAACAGCTCTTCATTTATTAATCTTTTCTAATCGTTTTGTCTCTATTTTATTTACTTTCCTTCTGATCTTTATTATTTCTCTCTATCTGCTGACTGTGGGCTTTGTTCTTTTTTTAATTCCTTTAGATAGTAATTTACGTTGTTTATAAGATTTTTCTTGTTTCTTGCCGTAGGCATATATTACTATAAACTTCCCTGCTTTTGATGCATCACATTGATTTTGTAAGTTTGTGTTTCCATTCTCATTAGTCTCAAGGTGTTTTCTGACTTCCTCAATGAATTCTACTTTAACCTATTGGTTTTTTAGTCACATGTTGTTTAGTCTCTAAGTTTGTGTTCTTTTCCCGTTTTCCTTCCTGATTTAAGTCTTACACTGTTGTGGGTAGAAAGGATGTTGGATATAATTTCTGTCCTCTTAAATTTGTTGAGACATGTTTCATGGCCAACATGTGATCTATCCTGGCAAACATTTCACATATGCTTGAAAAGAATGTGTATTATGGTGTTTTTGTATGGAATTTCCTATAGGTTTTCTATTAAGTCCAAGTTGTCTAATGTGTCATATATGATCACTGTTCCCTTATTGATTTTTTTTAGTCTGGATGATCTATCCATTGATATATATGTTGTATTAAAGTCCCCTACTATTATTACATTATTGTCAATTTCTCCCTTTATAGCTGTTAATATTTGCTTTATATATTTAGATGCTCCTGTATTAGGTGCATATATGTTAAAAAGGATCAAGAAAAGAATATATACTTGTTATCACATAGAATGCCTTCTTTGTCTTTTGTTATAGCTTTTGTTTTAAAGTCATTTTGCCTGTAGTTTATCCTTGCTTTCTTGTGTACAGTTACATAAAATATCTTTTCCCATCCCCTCAACTTTCAGTCTGTGTATCTTTAGCTCTAAAGTGGTCTCTTGAAGGCAGCAAATAGATGGGTCTTGGCTTTTTATCCAAGGTCACCTTTCGTCCTTTGAAAAAAATTTAGTCTCTTGACATTTAAAGTAATTAATATGTATCTATTTATTGCTATTTTGTTTCTTGTTTCCTGGTTTTTGTAGTTCTGTTTTTTCTTCTTTTTTTAGTTTCTTCTCTTTGGGCTTGGTAATTTTTTTAGTGGTATGCTTGTGTTCCTTATTCTTTAGTTTTTATGTATCTCTCATGAGCAGAATCAAGGCTTCCCACAGCTCTCTTGTTAGACACCAGCCTTCCAACCAGCCAAGGGGACTTGTCTTCCAGGTGTCAGAACCCAGGCCTGGGGTGCCCACTATGTGACTTGAACTAATAATTGCCCAGGTAGGAACTCCACCTGTGTAATCACCTCTTCTGAGTCCCTGCCCAGGGGCACAAGTCCCAAACTGATGGCTTGTTTTCCTTCCTACCCAGTTCTGTATGGATCTGTTGTATAGCCTTGGTTGTATAGGGTCTTTCTGCAAGTCTCCAGTTAGTTTTCAGTTAGAATTGTTCCACATGTAGATATATTTTTGATGTGTTATAGGAGAAGGTAAGTTACACATACTCCTACTCCACCATCTTAATCTCCTCAGTAATTTCAAATTTTAGTTGGATTACTCGAACCAGTATATTAGTATAAGTAAATTCAGGATCCCAGTTAGGAAGTAGCTAATAGCAAATGCTTACATTGCACTTACCATATTTTGGCCACTTATTCTAAGCATATTATGTGAAATAACTCATTTAATCCTCACAATAAACATAATTAGAAGAAATTTGGTTATAAAAACTTACCCTAGGTTAAAATTTTTTTCATACCATGACTTTGGGTGTTATCTTGGTTAATGAATTCTTTGTTGGATGTTATAATGTAATTTGTAAAGGAATCTAATGACAACAGAGTGTGTAAGTACTAATCAGCTGGCTTTAGAGGCTAAGGGTACTTGTACCAACATTTGTATCCCTGTAAAAAGGAAAAAAAAAAAAAGTAAAGAAGCTTCAAAAGGAAATTTTCTTTCTAAAGTATGGAGCACTTGTATTATAGATTGCTAGAGCTGCCGTAACAAAATGTCATGAACTGAGTGGCTTGAACAACTGAAGTTCATTGTCTCAAAGTTCCGGAGGCTAGAAGTTCAAGATCCAGGTGTAAACGGGGTTAGTTACTTCTAGGGCCTCTCTCCTTACATTACAAATGGCCATCTCCTCCCTGTGTCTTTTCACATCATCTTCCTTCTATACTTGCCCATCTCTGTGTACAAATTTTTACTTTGTATAAGGACACTATACATACTGGATTAGGGCTTGCCCTATCAACCGTATTTTAACCTAGTTACCTCTGTAAAAACTCTTATCTCTACATAAGGTCAAATTCTATTGTACTGGAGATTAGGACTCCAACTTTTTTGAGGGGGAAGGTCACAATTTATAATAACTTGGTTTAAGATATGAAGACTACCATTACTTTCACATGAAACATTTGAAATCTCACCTCCTTGTGCCTCCAACCAGCATGTTTTATCTTCACCATTGATTTATAGTTCCTCTATCTTCTCTATTCTTTGTCCAAAATTCCTTTGATGTAGACGTTTGGTGCCCAGGAGTCCTGGATTTATATCAATCCATTATGAAAAGAAAAGTGGTTAAAAATCTTCCAAACAGAACCCTAAGAAATTTGTTTTTAAGTGAGAGTAACTTTCACCCAGAACTAAATAAAGCAAGGAAAGTAAGGCAGAACTTAGAGCAAGGTATGTCTTACAGCTTTTCATGAAAATTTGATTAGACTAAAGTTGCAAGGTTGTAAAAATGGAAAGATCCATTCATAGGATACTTTAGAACTAATTTTCAAGATTCTTTTAAGCAATAATCTGGGGGTACACTTGAAAACTAATGGAAGTTTCTTTTTCTCTTCCCCATCTCCCCTTCCCTACTATAAGACTTTAAATAGTAAGTTTATTCAGAAAAAATAAATAGAATAATAAATTGAAGATTCGGGAGATTTCTCAACTGCAGCTGAATTAATTAGGAAGTATCATTGCTTTGACTTCATGTAACCATTCACTATTTTAACATATTAATCAATTATTTATCTTACTCTTATTTTATAAGGAAGATCGTGTTTCTGTAACTTAGAAATACTATTACCCAGTGCAGATCTTTTTTAACGTACCTATACCAAACCCCTGTTTTAGTATGATTGTTAATGAGTCTTACCTTAAAATTTAAAAGTAACAGTAACAATCTAGTTTATGGAGTAACAATGACACTTCCTGTATACTTTTCTCAAAAAGATCCTAAGAGAATTAAAACAGTGCTTAGGTATAATGTCAAAAGCTCAAAACTAACAAATAAAATCAATGAATCACTGAAGTAGCAATTAGTAAAATTTTATTGTGCACATACCAAAAAGTTTGTAAGCCAAGAGCACTCAAAACATAGAATGAGGCTCAGAGGTATACTGTTATAAAGCAATTTAAGTAGTGAGAAAGCAGTGACTACTTATTCTTTACAGTGATTGGTTATAATAGAATTTTCTTAAATGATAGGGAATTGGTTAGTAATACCTCCTATCAAGCTTGAGAAACAGGTTAAGTTTTGCTTATGATATGCAGAAGCATAAACAAGAAATGACACAGGTCAACTTAGTAATTAAGCTTTGTTTGTATGACTAAACTGGTATTGTCTGCTCAGGGAATTTTCAAGGTTGGTCTCTGTTTCTGATTTTAATGACACTTATAAATAATTTATTATGTACTAAGTCAGAATGTTTTGCATATTTAGTAAAGATAATTAGGAGACTGAAGACAATTTAATTTTGGATAAAACTTTGGTGATTACAACTTTGTAAAAAGAAGAATAGTTTAACATTTGTCATTTGATATTTTCCATTCCATGATAAACATATTAGTATAAATTAGATATAATCATACTGGAAGCAACAAAGTGAATAAAAAAATAATCTCACAAGACAGTGGTGTATGTAATTTTAAAAGTATCTCTATGAAGAAAATACTTCTTGTAAACCTGATTTGTTGTTTACCACATACAAAGGCCTAGAGAAGAAAAGGTAGATTAGTTTATTATTCTACATTTTTCCCTTCTATTTGACAATAGAATGTTTTTCTTCTATAATGCACATAACAGTATCTTGTAGCACAGACCTTAATTCAGGAAAGGAGAAAGCAATTACAAAACATGAATAAAGTAACTGTCCCTGAAATTAAAAATGACAAAGTGAAATAAACAATTTGAGAAAAACAAAGTCTTCTTGCAAGGTTCCTAGAGCTGTCTCTTGTCAAATCCTAGCATATAAAATGGAAGTAAGGAATCAATATTATAATAAACCTGAGTCCCAAAAAATTAATCTTAATGAAAATATTTGAATGGGTAGGTGTGCCACTGCATAGGGTCAAGAGGGTGGAGCCACTGGCCCCGCTGGCAGTGAGAAGACAGAGCACTGGGTCACAGAGGGTTATCCCTAACGAAGTGCTATACTGAGTTGTGGACTTGCTTGGGATCCTTGACTTTTTTCGCTCCTATTTATCCCTTTTAGGATAGGAAATCTACCCTATGCATATGTCCCATTGTATTTTGAAAGCAGATAACTTTTTCCTAAGTTGACAGGTCCACAGATAGAAAGCAGTTTTGCCCCATAATGGATCATACTAGAGTTTCACCCACACCTGATTTAAAAGATTTAGAAGATATGATTTGAGATTTTTTGAGTTGATTACATTGAGATGATATTTTGAACTTAAAGTTGATACTAGAATGGATTAAGACTTTTGGGGATGTTGGAATAGTATGAATATACTTTGTATGTGGAAAGAATGAAAATTCGGAGGGAATAGTAGAAGAACTGTTCTGGGTTGAATAATTCTCCCCCAGATTCATGTCCATCTCAATCCTGCAGATGTGACAGTATTTGAAAATAGGATTTTTGTGGATGTAATCAAGTGATGAGTGAGTACATTCTTGATAAATCCAATGATGTGTGCCTATGTAAGATAAGGAGGATATGTGAATGCAAAGACACAAAACCATACAGAGGAAAGATGGCCATGTGAAGCTGCAAGCAAAAATTGTAATGATATAGCTATGAGCCAAGGAATGCCAAGGATTGTTTGCGAACTGCCAGAAGCTAAAAAGAGACAAGAAGGATTCTTCCCTGGAAACTTCAGAAAGAGCCTAGTGCTGCTGACACTTTCATTTCAGACTTCTAGCCTCCAGAACTGTGAGAGGACAAACTTCTGTTGTTTGAAGCCATCTAGTTTGTTGCACACTGTTATGGCAGCTCTGGGAAACTATCACACTGTTCACCCCTCTGGTTTCATCTAACATGGAATGTCCTCGATGAGCCTTTTCTAACAGTCACCAAGCTAAGTGTCTCTCCATAGTACTTCTCAATTTGCCCTTTGCATTGTCATTCACATCACTAAATACATTACTTTGTTGACAGAGATCTTTCAGGTATCTACTACTCTAGTGTGCCTCAAGCTGACAAATATCTTATTCTTTGCAACACTAGCACCTAGAAAGTCTCCTGTCACTAAGAACAAAGTCAAAAAAAAAAAAAACCTACAGAGAATAACTATTTGATTGTGGTACAGTTATTGTGCAACAGTCTAAACATACAAAGAGTACACTTTGCTGAGTTTTGACATATGAATGTACCTGTCAAAGTGTTACCTAATCAAGATACTATGCTGTTCTATTGAAAAGGACCATTAAATTGAGTAAAACATTTTAGTTTTGATGAAACAAATCGTTATAATTTATAAGTGAAAGAATAATTTTTGTCCACTGTTGTCCTTACTTGTGACAAGAATAACATTGGCAATGATATAAAGTACATATCAAAATAATATGAATATTAAAATTAACTTGTCATTAAAATAGAAATTATACCAAGTGCAAAATATAATAAATTTTGACTAATATTAAGGGAGATTCCTTTGTAAATAAATTTTGCTAACAAATTGCATCTCATTATCAGTTATGATTGTGAAAAATAAATATACAAAATAAAAGCAAGCTCATTAAAGATAGACTTAAAAATAAATAAGAAAATAATGGATTAACTGTATTATATTCTCTTTGCAGAAATAAAACTCACTTGAAATTTTCAAATATTTAAGTGCTCATTTTCTTCACATAGTTTAAAGGAGCACATCACAGTGCATTCAAAGTGCTTAATGAGTGTAAACCCACGTTTTAATTATACAGTATCAACTACTGATCTCTGAATAATATCAATATACTTACAAAAACAATTTCAGGAGAAATCTAAAACTATTAGTTTTAAAATCAAACAATAAGTGACTTGATCAAATGGCAAAATGAAGGTAATTTACTGGACTGAAATTTGATAAATATTTGTAAGTTAAATAATGTATATAATTATAAAACATTGTTTAATAATTTTAACAAAATACAATCGTTTCTTAGCTCTATTCCTTTTGCTTTAAACAATCTGAATTTTTTCTAAATTATGAATGTTACCATTTTTGCTTTTACTTCATCACTCATTTCATTTATAATTTAAACACATATCTAACAGGACTTCTGGTTTCAGCCCTAACACATAAAGAACAGTGAAGTCAAACCTTTAATATGCACAAAAACAACAAAACTCCCCCTGAAAACCTGAAAATTAATGTATCGTTTTGTACTCAATATGGGATAGAGCTTGCAGGGCAAATCAACCACCTCAAAGTTAGAAGCAGGTGAACCAACATAGCCACAGCAACGATGCTTATCTGAAGGGAAAAGTTACAGGAGCCAAAGATGGTAGGGCCTTTGTTAATCGTAATACTGATGAATTGCTGAATATTGGTGAACTAATGTGAGTGAAAAATTCCTGGATACTACAGTCTTAAGGGAAACCCCCAATTCTGTGTATTTTACCTACAAAAATATCACCAGATTCTCACAGTAAAGAGTCAAGATGGATTCCTTCCTGGCTCTAGGAGTAGGAGTGGGAAAAGTAACCATATTCAGTCCTTACGGCTGCTGTAACGAATCATTACAAATATGATGGCTTAAAACAACAGAAATGTATTCTCCTACAGCTCTGAAGTCTAAACACTGAAAATAGTTTCACTGACCTAAAATTAAAGGCCGTGCTCCCTCAGGAGACTCCAGGGGAGAATTCATTTCTTGCCTTTTCCACCTGCTGGTGGCTGCTGTTGTCTTTGACTTATGGCCACATCATTCCAATCTCTGCTCCTCTTGCCATGTATCCTCTTCTTTTATGTGCCTCTCTTATAATGACATATAGGGTGGAATGTAGGACCTATCTGGGAAATCCAGGATAATCTTCCCAATGTCAATATCCTTAACTTAATCATATCTGCAAAAAGCATTTTTCCTTATAAGGTAACATTTACAGGTTCCATGAATTAAGACCTGACATATTTGGGTGGCCATTATTTTACTACAACACTGGGCATTTTGAAATATGCACCAAACAGCATCTATAACAATAAGCTAATGCATGAGAAAAGTCTTTACTATAGTCTTATCCCACCTGGGGAAGAGTATTTACCCCAAACAAATCCCATTTAGTTTTCCTGTCTCATATAAATGGAAAAAAAAAAACCCTGTACAAATAAAGAAACACTTGTAAAAGTCACAGCTTAGGGACACAGGCCCTCAGAAATACTGAGGTTTAATCATAAGATTATAGAACCTGTCCCTTCCGTCATGCTATACCACCACACCAAGCTCTAGTACAGTACCAGTGGGTTATAGCTGAAACATTCAGAGATGCAAGCTTATTGAAGAGAAGTAATTAGAGAAGCCCCAAACTAAGATTAAAAACAAGTACATGAAAGTAAATTAAAGGCTCTGGAAGCTATAGTTACAAAAAATATTAAAGGTTCCAAATTCTAGCCAGATTAACATTAAATCCTCACTTAGTGGCCTATGTAACTTAGTTCCTGTTGCCTGATAATATCATGTTCGACTTTCAAGAAAATATTAAAATACATTCTCAAGTACTAGAAAAATCAATATTCAAGGGAAAACAAATATAAGAATCAGACTTAGATATGATATAGATGTTGAAGTTACCAGATAGAGACATAAAATGACAATGATTAACTTGTTTAAGGTTCTAATGAAAAAGTAGATCAAATGCAAGGATAGCTGAATCCTATAAACCAAACCATGAAAACTCTAAAAACAGAATCAAAAATAATTTAAGAAAATATATTATATCTATGACTTTGATAAACTCATCAGTAAAATGAACATGATTAAAGAAATAATCAGTGATCGTGGTCAACAGAAACTTCCCAAGCTATAGCAAATAGAAAAAAATGAAAATCAAAGAATACAATGTCCAAAACAGTGGAATAATTTCAAAGGTGTAACAATCATAACTGGTAAAGGAGAAAACAAGGACATAGAAGAATTAAATTAATGCTGATTGAGAATATTCCAAAAGTAAGGACAGACAGTGAGACAGTGAACCTTCAAAAAGCAGGATCAGAATAAATAAATAACAACAACAATAAAGAACTAGGATTATCATGTTCAAAGTGTAGGAAAGCAGAAAACAAATACATATATTTAGAGTAACATAAATAAGAAACACATTGAGCTTCTTCACCAAAACCATACAATCAAGATAATAAATAAAATACTCAAAGTATTTGAAAAAACCTATACTTCTATAACAAGTAAAATTATCCTTCAAGATTGAAGAAGAAATAAAGACTTTATTGGACAGTAACATAAATAAACTGAGGCAATTCACTGACAAAAAATTTGTCTGGAAAAAATATTTCTAATAATTCTTCAGGAATGAAAATAATTACATCAGAAACTTAGATCTACATTAAAAGGTAATTGTGTACAAGGGACTAAGTGAAGAGAAACTTATTCTTAATTGGTCTAAAAGATAACATTTTAATGTAATTGTAATAATGTATTAGATGACTGTAGCATAAGAATATGTGGAATGAATTATCTCAAGGTAATAAAGGAGATAAGGGAGAGACAGAAATTAACCTGCTATATCTACAGTACAGGTGAAGAAGTAGATCATTGTTAAAAATATTATATATGTATGTGTGATTTAAATAAAGCATGTCCAAAAAGCCTTGAACTTCAAAGCAGAAATCTCCAAAGAAATTTTTAAAATGAGAACCAAATTAAAATGAATATAGAACATCAAAATTTGTAGGATGTAGCAAAAGCAGTGCTAAGAGGGAAAATTTTACCATAAAATATATATTAGAAAACAGGATAGAGCTAAAATCAATAACCTAAATGATCATAGGAAACTACAAAAAAAAAAAAAAATCCAGAAATCTAGGCCTAAACTGAGTAGAAAAGGAATAATAAAAAATAAAGGATAAATTAATGAAACTGAAAACAATAAAGGGAACCAAAAGTTGGCTCTTTGAAAAGTTCAGTAAAATTGATAGTAAAACCTAGTCAGGGAGAGAGAGAGACAAAGAACAAATTACCTGTATCAGAAATGAATAATGAACTGGAGGCATCTATGCTGTTCCCATGGGTATTAAAAGGAAATACAGAATGCTATGTACACTGTATACAAACTTACTTGATAACTTAGATAAAATGCACTAATTCCTTGAATGACAAAAATACTAACACAAAAGAAGAAATAGATCATCTAAATAGATCATTCATTACTATAGATAATGATTTTAAAGTTGACATTAAAAAGCAAAAGATCTTAAAGTGTCAACACAATGCTCAAGAAGAACAAATCTGGAGTACTCACCTTATCCAGTGTCAAGAGTTATTATAAAGTTGCAGTAATCAACATAAAATAATTGACATACACATTCATAGCCAAAGACACTAAAACAGTGAACTAATCTTTGTATAGGAATAAAAGCAATTCAGTGGAGTAAGGATAGTTTATTTCAACAAATCATTATAGAAAAATTGGATGTCCATAAGCAAAACAATAAATCTCGGAACAGACTTTACACCATTCACAAAAACTAACTCAAAATGGTTTATAGACCCAAAAGTAAAATGCAAAACTATAAAACTTCTAAAAAGAGAGAGAGAAAGAGAAAAAATCTGAGACATTTGCTTTTGTAAATAAGTTTTTAGATGCAACATCATAATTATAAAACATGAAAGAAGAACTCATAAATTCAATTTAATGAATTTAAGATCTACTACTTTTCAAAGGCACTATTAAGAGGATGAAAAAACTAGCCACATATTGGGAGAAAATGTTTGCAAAACATTCCTGATAGAGTACTTGTATCTATACACAAAGAACTCTTAAAACTCACCAATAAGAAACCAAAAAATTCAACTGAAACATGCAAAATATGCTAATAGATACTTCTCCAAAGAAGATACTCAGTGGCAACTAATAATATAAAATTATGCTTAAAATTATTTCTCACTAGGGATTTGTAAAACAGAGAAATAATACAGCATATATACACACTATGACTAATAATACCAATTGCTGGTAACAGTGTGGAGCAGTGGTATCTATTATTCTTATTACATGATATTCTGGAAAAGGTAAAACTATAAAGATGTTGCACAAATCAGTGGCTGCAAGTGGTCCAAGAGTAGATGGGGAGAGGCTGAATAGGTAAACACAGGAGAATTTTACAGTGGTGAGACTGTGTATGAGACAGTAACGGTGGTTACATGAAACTACAGATGTGTAAATACTCAGAATTTCGAAGCATAAAGATTGAACATTAATGTATGAAAAAATATTAGAGTCCTTTAGAAGATCAGGGGATTACAGGATAGAAATTTTAAAAAAACTATTACAAATGCATTAAACAACCCCTCTGGAAGGTAACAGGAGATTGGCAATCTAAGTAACTGTGGAAATGAGTGTAATCTGTAAGACTAAAGGTAAAGGCAACTGCACGTAAGAACTATACCTAGTTGATAAAATCATTTCTCATGGGATATAAGTTAAATAATTCTGACACTACAATATATGTACACTAGAATTCAAGAATTCAGTAAATGGATGGAGGATGGTAGAAATCAATTTTCTCACTTTTGGAAAGGGAATTTACAGATAAAGAGCAGAAGGATAGTAGAATGATACATGTTGTAATGGATTGGAGTTAGAGGTATCAGTATTAATTCATGCTTAAATTAATATGGATACCATTTAGAAATATCTATAGACCTCTACATACAGAGAATTGTGTTATTTGGAGCAAACCTGACAGTGTTGGAGTAACTGGCTAAAGACAAAAAGCCAAAATGAAAGAGTTAAGGCTTTAATTATTTACTGCCATGATAAAAGCAAGAGTGTAAATAGGATAAAGTACCCCCATTTAATTTTCCACAATGAATAGTCAGGTGGCTCAGCAGAGACACGGAGGGATCCTCTCACTATAGAGGGAATCCTTGAACAAAAAGTTCCTGCAGATTTGTGGACTCTGGGGCTAGGGGTTGGGGAAGATAAGATGGTAGAGAGAAAAGACAGGGCTACAAGTGAAAAAGTACCAAGTCAGAGTTAGGAGAAGTGTCTTTGAGATATATTCTCCCTCCTGGATAAGGAGGTGATGGGAGAAGAGGTGCGAGGAAGACCTTGACTAAGGACCCCAAGTAAAGAAACCGAGCAATGAATGCACCAGGGCATTGAGCATAATGGCATTTTTAACTTGCTCTATTGTCATCCCTCTATGTCCTAGACTGAAAAACCAACAGCCTGAAATTACAGCAAAAAGCGGCAGTATGATGGCATTAAAGCTTCAAGTGGGACAGAGCTTTTTCAAAGCCTCATTTACACTTGTCAATATTTTACCTGTCTGGTAATTCCCTGAAAAATGCACTTAAAAGGCTTTTATTTATTTGACCTAAATTAGATTTTACCAATTGCCGGTTAAATTTTCTTGGTGGGCATTTGTAGAAAACAATCAGTGGCAGTTGCTTAACATTACAGATACCTGAAGCAGTGAGTAACTATTGGGACAAACAATAGAAACACTAGGCTACCAAAAAGACTAAAATGGAGTAGCTGGGGAAATGAGATGTTCATAGAGGGCTTTGAATAGCTTTGACATATTTCTAGAAGGCTTTGATTAAGTGAAGTTCTGGTTGCTTGGCTGAGAGATGCATGCAAGCCACAGTCCATGGACAGAAATCACTGGCAAAGAACAGAAGCCCTATTAATCACAGGTATTTAAGGGAATATCTATAAAATCATTAGTTGCCCAAAAAGCTAACCAAGCAGAAATTTAAGTGGCAATGCAATCAAGAAAATAATACATTCTTTACATAATTAATTCAGAAAAGTCACTAAACAAAGCAACAACAACAAATGCTAGAGGGGGTAATATCTGATTTCCAGAATTGGCATATTATATTATTTAATAAGTATATTTTAAAAACACAACATATAAAAAGAGACAAGAAAGTGTGGCCCATAAAAGAAAAATAAGCAGTCAATAAAAACTGCCCCTACAACACCAGATGTAGGAATCACTAGACAGAGATAGTAAATCAGTTTTTTAAATATGTTCAAAGAACTTAAGGAAAATATATCTAAAATAGCAAAGAATAATGTTTATTAAGTATAGAATATCAATAAAGAGATAGATATCATAAAAAAAAACCAGATAGAAATTCAACAGTTGAAAAGCACAATAAATAGCATATAAAATTCAAAGGAAGGCCTCCAAAGAAATTTTTACTTGGCAGAGGAAAGAAACAGCAAACTTGAGAGCTCAGCTGAGATAATCTAAATTATCTAAGTTGATTGATTAATAAATTATATTACTCAGTCTCAATTATCTTACTGTGAAAAATGGAAAGTTAAAAAAATTAAGAAAAAATAAGAGGCTCTGAAATCTGTGGTGAACTATGACGTACACCAGCATAGACTTAATGTGATTAACAGAAGGAAAGGAGAGAGAATGGCACAGAAAGAATATTAGCAGAAGCTACTAGCAGACATAAAATTACCAGTAAAGGTAACTACATACATATTATTTGTAGCTCTTGTTTTCTCCTATATGAATTAAATGACAACTACAAAAAGAAGTACCTATAAATCTTTGTTGACTGGCATATAGTGTATAAAGATGTAATCTGTATGACAATAACCACACAAAGAAAAAATAATGAATATAAAGAAATAACATTTCTGTATACTGTTGAAAATGTTAGTATTAATTGAAGATTGTTATAATTTAAGATGTAAATTATAAGCACTAAGATGACCATTGAGAAAATATCTCAAAACATAGTGAATTAACAATTGAATGAAAATGGTACACTAGAGAAAAACCTATTTGTTACAAGAGAAGGCAGTAATGAAGTGAAGGACAAAGGAACAAATAAACATAAGACATGTAGTAAGCAAATAATAAAATAGAGAACATAAATCCTACCTCATTAGTAATTATGTTAAATTTTAATGGATTAAACGTTACAGTCAAAAAGCAAAGACCTGAAGAATGAATAAAAATACAAAAATCTAACAGTATGTTGCTTTTAGGAGACAAATTTTAAACTTAAAGACAAAAATAGTATGAAAATAAAATGATAGGAAAAATATTCCAGGCAACAGTAATTTAAAAAAACCTGAGTGACTAATATCAGAAAAGACTTTAGCACAGAAATTGTAACTAGGTACAAATAAAGGTATTTTTAAATGTTAATGGAGTCAGTTCATTAAATTATATAAGATTTGTAAACATATATGTACCTAATATTGATCCCCATGGTACCAAAAATATGAAACTTAAAGAGAAATAATTTAACAATCATATCTAGACATATAAATTCCTCATTTTCAATAATGGATTAAATATATATGAAAAGGAACAATAAAGATATGGAAGACTTGATCTACACTATAGACTAAATAGACATAAACATATCTACAGAACACTATCAAAATCAGGAGAACACACATTCATCTCAAGTGCATACAGAATATTCTCTAGGATAGGTAATATGTCAGGTCACAAAATAATTCTCAACAAATTTAAAAATATTAAATCATAAATGTTCTGATAATTGAAGAAATTATGAGAAATTGAATAATGTTCTCTAAAATAACTACTGGGTAAAATAAGAAATAATAAGTGAAATAATGAAATAATTTGAGAGGAATGAAAAAGGAAGACACAGCACACCAAAACTTATGGTTGGCTAATAAAACATTATGTATGAGAAATTTATGGTTATAAATGTTATCTTAAAAGAAATCTTTCTTAAATCAAAAACCTAGTCTCAATTAAGAACTAGAAAAATGAGTAAACTAATCCCAAAGCAAAGAAAAATATATAAAACAAGAGTAAAGAAAAGATGAATGCAGCAGAACTAAATGTTGGTTCTTTGAGAAGATCAGCTAAATCAATGAACCTTTAGATAAATTAACCAAGATGAAAAGAGAGAAAACTCAAATTATTAATCAGGCATGAAAGAGGAGATAATACTACTGACATTATAGAAATAAAATGTATTACATGGGAGTACTATGAATAATTCTATGCCAAAAATAATCTAAATGAAATGGGGAAATTTCTAGATGAATACAAACAACAAAAACTAACTCAACAAGAAATAGACAATCTGAGTATGCCTATAAAAAGTAGTGAGACTTAATTAGTAATCAAAAAATAGTCTACAATGAAAACTCTTAGACAAGGTAATTACTGGAAAATACTACAAAACGTTTAAGATGAATTAATACTGATACTTAACCTCTTGCAAAAAAATAGAAGAGGAAGAAACATATCTCATCCTATGAGTTATCTCATAGATATAAGAAACATATCTCATTCTATTACCCTGATAATAAAACTAAAGATACAACAAGAACAGAAAGTTATAGAATAATACCTCTTATGAATATTAATTTAACAATCCTCAATAAAATGTATTAGCCAAATCCAGAACAATATTAAAAGGACTGATTACACACTATGACAAAATGGGACTCATCCAGGAAATACAAGACTGTTTCAACATATGCAAATAAATCAATGTAAAATACCACGTTAATAGAGCAGAAGACATGAAAATGGTCTTAAACAAAGGAAAAAATCTGACAAACTCACAGTAAACATCATACTTAACAATAAAAGACCAGAAGCTTTCTTCCTAAAATTAGGAACAAAATAAGAATGTCCTCTCTCACTACTTCAATTCAAAATTATTCTGTAGGTTCGAGGCAGGGAAATTAGGAAAAAATAAGAAAAAGAAAAAAACACACTGCTAAAAATCATACTTAATAATATGAGTTTGGACTTGTTTTCCCTAAGATCAAGGAAAAAGAATGTATGATCTCAGTGCATCTATTCTGTTCAATCTTATAATACAGGTTCTGGCCAAGGCAATTAAAAAGAATAAGAATAAAATGAGCTAAGTTGAAAAGAAAGAACCAAAACTCTCTCTATTCAGAGATAACATGATACTATATATTTGAAATCCTAAGGATCCTCAAAAAATTATTAGACCAGTAAATGAATTTGTCAAAGCTTCATAATACAAGATTAACAAAAATCAATCACATTTATATTCACTGGCAAGAAAATAACACAAAATAAAAGTGAGTTAATATTTTCACTTATAATATCAAAAAATAAAATATTTAGACATAAAAGTAGTACATGATTTTCATGTGGAAAACTACAAAATATTGTTAAACATTAAAGGCTGAAATAAATGCAAGGATATATTACATTCATGGATTGGAAGACAGCATTGTTAAGATGGCAAATTCCTTAATTAATCTACAGATGTAACACAAACTCTATTAAAATTCCAGCTAATTTTTTGCATAAATTTTCTCATAAATTTATAATCTGATATTAAAATTGACATGGAATTGCAGAAGATGCAGAATAGCCAGAAATACTTGAGAAACAAATTTAAAAAATAATACTTAAGACTCACTTCTTGATTTTAAAATGTACAAAAAAGAGCCATAGAACTCAAGGCTTCGTGGATTAGCATAAGGATAAACATGTACAACAATGGAATAAAATTTTGAGTACAGAAGCAAACTGGATGATTTATGTTTAATTTTTACAAGGATGTCAAGACAATTAAACAGGGAATAATAGTGTCTAACAAATGGTGCTGAGGAATTGGATATATATATATGTAAATTATAATGTTGAACCTCTAACTTACACAATATACAAAAAAAAATATGTAACTCTAAATGAATCTAAGGCCGAAGTGTAAGAACTAAGATCATAAAATCTTTAGAAAATATACCTAAATCTTTGTCATTAGATAACATGATGGTTTCTTTTATACATCAAAACATGATCAACCAAAGAAAAATTAATAAATTTAGCTGCATCAAAATTTTTCAATATTTGCAAAGCAATCTGATACACATTAACAAGTTGAATATTAAAAATCATATCATCCCAATAGACACAGAAAATATCTTTTAATAAAATTTGACATCCATTTATGATATACACTCTCCAGAAAATGACTTTAAAAGGAATATAACATAATAAATGCTATTTATGACAAGCCCACAGGTAACATCATACTCAACAGTGAAAAACTGAGAACATATCCTCTAAGATTAGGAGGAACAAGACAAGGATGCTCATTCTCACCACTTTTATTCAACATAGTTTTTGAAGTCCTAGCTACAGCAGTCAGACAAGAATAAGAAATAAAATGAATTCAAATTGTAATGGAAGAAGTACAACTATCACTGTTTGCAGATGACATGATAATATACCTAGAAAACCCTAAAGATGCCACACATACCAAAAAACAAAACAAAACAAAACTACTAGAGCTCAGTGAATCTGGTAAAGTTGCAGGATACAAAATGAATATACAGAAATCTCTTACATTTCTATGTACTAACAATGAACTATCAGAAAGATAAATTGAGGAAACAATCCCATTTACAATCACACCAAAAATAATAAAATAGCTAGGAACAAACCTACCTAAGGAGTAAAAAGATCTGTACTTGGAAACTATACTAGACTAATGAAAGAAACTGAAGATGACACAAACAGATGGAAAGATATACTATATTTATGGATTGGAGAAATTAATACTGTTAAAATGTCAAAACTACTCAAGGCAATCTACTGATTCAGTGCAATTCCTATTAAAACACCAAGGGCATTTTTCACAGAACTATAACAAATAATTTTACAATCTATATGGAAACACAAGAGATCCCAAATAGCCAAAACAATCTTGAGAAAGAACAAAACTGGAGGAATCATGCTCCCTTACTTCACACTATACTACAAAGCTACAGTAAATAGGATGGTACTGGCACACACACACACACACACACAAATACATAAAACAATGGAACAGAATTGAGACCCAGAAATAAACCCACGTATTTATGGTCAGTTAATCTATGGCAAAAGAAGCAAGAATATACAATGGGAAAAAAAAGACAGTCTCTTTAATAAGTAATGCTGGGAAAACTGGACAGCTACATGCAAAAGAATGAAATCAGAATATTCCTAACACCATATACAAAAATAAACTCATAATGGATTGAAAAGCTAAATGTAGGACCAGAAAATATAAAACTCTTAGAAGAGAACATACGCAGAATCTTCTTTGACATAAATTATAGCAAAATTTTTTATCTCTCTTAAAGCAAAGGAAATAAAAGCAAAAATAAATGATGGGATCTAGTTAAACTTAAAAGCTTTTGCACAGCAAAGGAAACCATCAACAAAACAAAAAGACAACTTATGGGATGGAGAGAATATTTGCAAATATGACCAATAAGGGGTTAATATCCAAATACATAAACAGCTTACACAATTCATCAAAAAACAAACAACCTGATTTTAAAAAATGGGCAGAAGATCTAAATAAACATGTTTCAAGGAAGATATACATATGGCCAACAGGCACATGAAATGATGCTCAACGTCATTATTTATCAGATATGCAAATCAAAACCACAATGAGATACCACCTCACACCTGACAGAACGGCTATCATCAAAAAGACCATACATAACAAATGTTGGTGAGGATGTGGAGAAAAAGGAACCCTCATACACTGTTGGTGGGAATGTAAATTGGTGTAGCCACTATGGAAAAAAGTATGGTGGTTTCTCAAAGAACTAAAAATAGAACTACCATATGACTCAGCAATTCCACTCCTGGGTATAAATCCAAAATAAATACACTAATTCAAAAAGATACATGCACATCAATGTTCATAGCAGCATTACTTACAATAGCCAAGATATAAAACAACCCAAGTTTCCATCAACAGATGAATTGATAAAGAAGGAGCAGTACACACACACACACACACACACACACATATACACACTATGCAATACTACTCAGCCACAAAAAAGAATGACATTTTGTCATTTGCAACATGGATGGACTTAGAGTATTATGCTAACTGAAATAAGTTAGAGAAAGACAAATATGGTATATCATTTATGTGTGGAAGCTAAACAATAAAACTAGTGGCTATAACAAAAAAGAAACAGACTCAAAGATATAGAGAACAAACTAGTGATTACCAGTGGGGAGAAGGAAGTGGGGAAGGGCATAATGGGAGTAGGGTGTTAGGAGCTGCAAACTACTATGTATAAAATAAATAAGCTACAAAGATATATAGCACAGGGAACATAGCCAATATTTTATAATAACTATAAATGGAATATAGCCTTTAAAAATTGTGAATCACTATGTTGTACACCTGAAACTTAAATAATATTGTACATCAGCTATACAATAACAAAGATTAAGAATAAATGTTTAAGTTGTCCTTCAAAAACACTATCAGGAAGGTGAAACCATAATCCACAGAACAGAAGATGATATTTGCATTTATATATCTGATAAGGGGATAGTGTTCAAACTATATAAAGAACTCATATAAATCAACAGTAAAAAGACAACCCAAGTGAAATTGAGCTGAAAATTTGAATGGACTTTCTTCCAAAGAAAACTTATAAATGATCACTAATCACATGAAAGAATGCTCAATATTTTTGTCATTAGTGAAATACAAATCAAAACTAAAATGTGGGTGAGCATCACAAACAGTGGCAGATTAGAAAGCTCTAGGAGTTGGTCTCTCCACCAAAACAGCAATTAAGGTGAAAAAAATTATAAGAATCAACTATTTTGGAACTCTAGAACCAATCAGACATTTACAGCAAACAAGGGAGTGCTTGAAGGGAGAATTTTCACAACTTTGATAAGAGAACAGAGTGTGCAAACCTGCTACCATTCTTCATTTCTCAGGTTTACTCTGGCCTTAATGATGATGGCCCAAATTCTTAGACTGGACAGTGTCAGAATGGAGAGTAAAAGACAAAATAAGCGATGGGAGAAAATATTTGCAAAGATGTGACCAACAAGGACTTAATTTTCAAAATACAAAAATAGCTCAAACAGCTCAATATTAAAATGAACCAACCAACCAATCAAAAATGAGCAGAAGACCTAAATAGACATTTTTCCAAAGAAGACATACAGATGGCCAACAGGCACGTGAAAAGATGCTTAACATTGCAAATTATTATAGAAATGCAAGTCAAATCTACAAGGAAGTATCACCTCACACCAGTCAGAATGGCTGAATATTTACAAATAATAAATGCTGGAGAGGGTGTGGAGAAAAGTTTATATATATAAATAAAATATATATGAAACAAAATATGTCTATTTCATATATATACACACACATATAGATAAATATAAACACAAACTAATTAAGTATTGATATATTTTACCCCTTTGTAAAGTTGAGAGAGAGGTTGCATATCCCAAATGGCCACTAATCCTACATAATCAATATGGTCCTAACCATGAGAATTTTTGTGTTCTGTATTCAGTGTTAACAAACAAGGTAACAAGGATGATTGCCATTCTAAGATGTCAAGATGTGAGGTATGATTGGCTTTATATTCTTACAAAGCTGATGATGTACATATGTTACTGGAGGGCAGGTTCTTGTCTCGTTGCAGAAGGAATTCAGAAACAAGACACGGAGGTCAAAAGCAAAGCAAAGATTTATTGAGGAATAGAGTATGCTCTCAAGGGGAGAGCGGGCAGACCCAGGTGAGTAGCTGCCCCACGTTTCTTTGGCAAGCTGATTATATGGGATGTAAAAATGAATGGGAAGGATATTCATTGTCTGGGAGGGGTTCGGGGTTGTCTTTCCGGATCTTCATCCTCGCTCCACATTCTGAAGGGGAAAAGGGATTTCTTTTTGTCTTTATTTAGTTTTGATCAGGAAGTTGGATGAGGGCATAATGAGCAAAAGGTTACATTCGGATGGTGGAGATTTCTGTCTTGTCACACCTTTCTTTGCCTCTAGGACACTTGTCAATCCAAAATGTATGGTTTCTTATCAGTCTGGAGGTTCTGGCTTTTCTTGGTCTGCCCAAGGACCCCTGTTGTTTACAAGGTGTATGGTTTCCTGCCAGTTGGCCCATGTTCCCCTTTGCTCGTATCTAGCTACCTGCCTTCTCTAGTACATATATCGGAGTTGATGATGTTCTTATATGAGGGAAGATATAGGAGAATAACTTCCTTGTGTAAAAACACACAAATGCCCATTACTCATCTTTCTCTGAGACTGAACTGGATTAGAGGAGGATTTTTTTTCATTTTAATCCTAAATCAAACATTCCCCTCATCTACTAGAGGAAAATAAATTTTAATGTTTTCTTAAAAAATGTCTTAAGCGTTGCACCTACACAAATATATTTTGATTTCATTCCAGAGATAAACAGTTTATAAAGCTTACAAAATAACAATAAATTCATAAGCATGCATTTAATGGGTTAATTTTAGAGGGCTATAGACAGTGTCAATAGCCATGTCCTTATGTGATTTCTAAAAAATAATTCAATCTGAATTTCTTTACACTGTTTAAATTTCCCATGTTAGAAAATCTGTTTTAAAGAGAGCACTTAGTGTTCTAATTCTCTTAATTTAATGTCCAGAAGCTGCCCACTTGCAACTATGTAAATACCAAATTATTCCATCTTATTGTCACTGCTTCATTAATTTTCTGCAGGTTAAATGCATTTTAGATCATACTTTCAAGTTTCACATTATATCAGCAATTTTCTAGCTCATATTTAATACAAGCAATTTAATCAAAATGTTGCAAGTGTAATTAGAGTACTGTGAAGGGAATATTTTTTATTATTAAATATCTTGCACCTCCCACAGGTTATAGTACATAAAGTGTTCATCAGCTCCTAAACAGTACCTCTGTGTTTTCACATTAATGTAGCTGATGTTTGGTTGCGATGGCAGGGGAGCTAAAACAAGACTTCACAATTGCCATCACATTTCTAGAATCTTCACAATCTAAATCTTATTCTGAATATTTATTTATTTAAATAAGGCACCCTTTCTTTCAATAGGAAAGCTGCACTAAACTCCAAATGGGTTTCCTGCTTCTGTTTGCTTGCAGTTCTTCAGAACTCTTCTCCATTTAGGATTCCGACTATCTATTTACAGATGTTAATAGGATGCTGTCATTCCACTACTTCAAATCCTCTAGTCACTTCCCATTCTTGAATAAAAGTCAAAATCTTTCCATTGGCTACAAGCATGGATGTTATCTGCACTTCCTTATGATTCTGATTTTATTACCTTCCCACTATTCTAGAAATACAATAACCTTTACTTTTTTGACATTAAGCCCACTCCCACCCGCATCAGTGTGTTTCTGCTTCCTCTACCCGGAATTATCTTCTCTCTGATACCTACTTGCAGTACGACATTGTTTTACTCAGGGATTTGCTCAAGTTTCTTGTTAACAGTGAGGCTACTCCATCCCTAGGCAGTTTTTATATTTCTTAGCTTGTTTATGTTCTTTCCCTGGTGTTGGCATTCTCAGCAGGTTTCTTTCCTTAGTCATAATGCAGCTACAGCAATGTCAAATGTAATGTCACTTTAGCCTCATGCCTAGTAGGAGAGTAAGTAAGTGTCCTGAGTCTGACCTCGTATGCTAATGAAAACAGGATGAGCTGTGGCCAAGTGGATAGGATGATTTTATTCCTTTAGGGAAAAAAAATTGCCTACTTGTGAAATTGAGGACAGGCTAAGCTCATCCAAACGGAAGTAAAATGAGGGATAGACAGGTTCCCATAGAGATGAATATAGCCTTTTATCAGGATGTGAGTAGACTGAAGAGAGGAAGAAACGACAAGCAATGATGTCAAATACGTTGGTAAATCCATAGTGTGCAGATAGCCTACTAAAATTAAAAATGTATATATTTAAATAAAGATAATATTTCAGAATTCCAATTTTTTGTAAGTTTATTGGAGAAATAATGGGAAATCAAGGAAATCAAAATGTCTGTTTAACTCAAAAACCTAGAGATAACCATTATTAGAACTTGATACACACATCCATACATACTCTAATCTTGTCATTTGTATAGATTTTGGTTTGTCTGTTTTAAATAATGTGTGCTACAGTTTTATTTTTAAAAAGAAAAATATAATCTCAAAGCTTAAATTTTGGCACTAAATTTGAAAACTCTGCTTTCTTTTATAACAAAAACATTACCTAGTTATTCACTCTCCCTTTTACCACTGTGTTTTCAGTTATTGTTTTCTCAAGTATTACTTTTTCTTATTGTGTTTTTGTGTATTTGGTCATAAATTTTTGTCTGCCTGGACTTAATTTGTCCTACCAGAGAGATAAAGAAATGAGCCTATCAAAATAGAGAGCAGAAACAAACCATCACCAGCCTTTACAGGAAAAGGTTAATGCATTTGCCCACGCCATGTCTTTTTTTGAGGCATGTCTGAGCCCTGACTGTATTAAAACAGGCCCAGCTTTAGGCAGTAGTACTGAAAATAATGGTAATGAGACAGGAAGGGGGCAGGGCACAGCCATTCAAGGACTGCTACAGCAATTAACATCAATATGGTGGAAGATTCAACCTCCAGTAGGCCTTGAGGGTGGGAGATTTGACTTCTAGCAGATCTTGAGCATCATTATAATATATTAACATGGCGAATAACACGCCCACAGGCCCATGGCAGCCCCAAGGCTAGCTGCAAAAGGTCAGAGTGGGAAATGACCAGCTTCCTGGGAATCCCAGCCCCTTCCGCAGACTAGTTGGACTGATCCTTTCACTTATTAGCATATGAAGCCACGGAGCCCATGAAAACTGGCAACACGGTGCCGCCTTGATGCCGCCGCCTCTCTCTCTCTCCCCGTTTGGAGACAGCCCACACTCTGTCTATGGAGTGTATACCTACTTTTACTCTAATCTGAGCACCCAACCCCCACACCTCGTGGCCTTTCTCTTGCCTTTCAATGTATCTCTCTGAATAAATGTACCTTTACTCAAAAGTGGCTCGCTCTTGAATTCTTTCCTGCGTGAAGCCAAGGATTCACACTTGGCGGGGCATGTCCCAGGGGCTCAACGGAAGCTTGGGACACGGCCCTCCTCACGCCCTACATCTGTTTACCTGCATCAGTAGGAAAAGGAAGTACATTGTCCTGGAGAAAACACTGGCATAGACTAGTCTTCTATGATAGCAGGCCTGGCTGGAACGTGATTGTTGTTCTTTTCTGTTATGTTTATGTTCTAATTTCCTGATTAGCTGTCATCTTGAACATGCCTTCTTTTAAAGATTGAATTGTTGGATGAATATGAAAGTGTTTACTTTCTTACTGGTAAAGTAAGTTTCTTATTTCACCTCTTTTTCTCAGGAAATGTGTAAGGCAAAGTTAGGAAAAGGAGAATTATTTTTAATGACATCACATACATTTATCAAGTGATCTGCACTCTTCATGAACAGACAAAATGTGTCATATTATTGCATTAAGACTGTTACCTGTACATTTTAGCAACTCTTAGTTTTTTAGTTTAGTTTTCCTGAACTAAAAAATTAAGTATAGATTAATATTTTTCCATATTTGGTTGATGACTATTACACTAGGAGCCAAGTAATCTTGAAACGAATGAGTGGCTATATTAAGTGTACGAAAGTGGGCCTTTTAATCATTTGCAATTAAGGAAGAAGAGGCGATCACAGCTAAAAGAAAGATACTTATTTTCCAATCAGCTCTTTCTCAGTCCAATATATTCTTGTATAACCACAAAAAGATGCTTCAGTGGTAATGGGTTATGTGTCCCAGCAAGGTTCTACTCAAGTGCTGTCAGGTTAAAGGAAATTTTACTGACCTCTGTTAAGACGCAGGACTGGCAAACCGCAAGCACACTGAAGCTAGCCGAGAGTGACCTGCAAGGCTCTCTTCCGGCTTTTCAGATGCACAAGTAGAAGATGAGCTCCCCTGCAGCCTGGCTTACCTTTCTTTGAATTGCCCTTTACTCACAATCACTTTTTCTTTAGTAAATTCATTCCCTGCGTTTGTCTTTGATCCCTCTCCAGAAGGAAGCAACAATGTGCACTTCAAATTCCAAGGTATATGTAAAACTATCACAAAATCTGAATTTTCTGCTAATTAATTTCCTGTTTCAGTTATACAGACTCTAAATTCTCTATGTTTATAAAATGAATTAAGAAAAAAAATAACTCATCTTTATCAAACTGGGAAATACCAGTACACACAAGGGACCTCCACTCTCACCTCTGTGATTGTTAAGATTCCTTCACTAGGATTTAGCCCAGAGCAATAGAGGGGAAAAAAGAGAGAAGAAAAACAACTGAGTCATTAAGTGTTTGGCCTTTAAAAAAAAAAAAAAGTTATATACTTCCATGCAGCTGTCAAATAACAGAGAAAAACTAAATTAGGATAAACTCAAGGTCAGTTTACGTGGCTAGGCATTGATTACTAAAATGTCACCTATTGACCTCTTCAAATAATTGGATTCTCTGTTTAAATATTCACTGAGAATGCATTTTAAAAGGCAAAATAACTGCTGTTAAACCATCCTGTTTCACTCAGGGTCTTAGTTGCCACTTTGTCACCTCCATAGAGTGCTGTTAGTAATTTAAATAATTAAGCTCTGGAAGACTGGTATGTTAATTTAATTAAAACTTCTCTGCCAATTGTCCTTGTTATTTTGCCATGTCTTATTGCCAGTACTTTCATAAGCTGTGGAAGCTGTGAGGAAAGAGCTTACAATTTGCAATGAATTTCTCTTTCTGCTGAAAATGAGAACCATTATAAAATTTTATTTAGCCATTTATCCAAGATGGCAATACACTACACCCAGGATTATAGGCCTGTCAGTTTGAAATCTTTCAGTGATTTAATGCTGACGGTGCTCTTCCAGCTCCATGGTAACCTGATTACATTGCCTTGAAGTAGTAAACATGCTGCCTGACATCTAAATACATGCAGAATTTCTGCCAAAGGCACAGCATCTACTTATGAATGTCAGTGGTGTCGGCCAAGAGAGTGTCAGTGAAGGCCAAGTACAAGGCTCTAGCTTGAGTCTTGATACTGATCACCAAAACAACTTGGTTGGAGACAGTGTCTTTAAGCCACATATTTTGCAAATGAATTAGCAAATTAAAGGTGACAATATGAGTATTTTTTAAAAATATGAATAAAGGCAATGTATAAGCAGTAACCCAACCTAGGAACCAGAAGACCCAGAACTAGGCCAAGTTCTTTACCTTGAAACTTTGGAGAGAAATACATTTACCTGTCAGAATTTACTTACAGAGGTTTTTATTTAAAATATGAAATAGGAGAATAGGACCTACCATAAAATGCAATTATAGTTAGGTATTATATACAGATGGGAAAACAGGCTTAAAGAAATCCAGTATTTTGTACAAGTTAGTAATTGGGAGGATGAGGATTTAACACCAGACCACTGGATAACATACACAGCCCACAAGCTTAACCTCTTACACAACATTATACTTGCTCCAAACTGATAATGTAGGGGTCAAGTATTGGAGAAAAGAAAATTCAAAATAATTAAGTCATCTCAAAATGTTCCCAGAAGTGACCTAACTCTGTCTTTATCCTCACTGGTCAGGGCCATCCACTCTGGTGCCCACTACGGAGGTCATGCTGTTGCTCCCTGCTCCAGACTGTCTCTCCATCCACAAGAGCCAATGCCACCTCACCTTCTTCTTTCCTTGAGTAAATAAAAATAGCTAACAGTGAATCTATGGGGGAAAAAAAAAAAACAACCCTGAAAATGTAGGGGAAAGAGGGTAAGTCCAAGCTAAGTATTTTGTAATCATTTTCACTTTGGGGTTATATGATGAATTAAAGTATTATGAATTCTTTGACACTCTCACAGTGAAGAGAGCCTTCTCCTTGAATATGGGTGAACTCTGTGACTGCCTGCACCCATAGAATATGGAGGAAATGATGTGGTTCCATCTTCTGGGCCCAGGCTGCTTTCACTTTCTGTCTCTTAAAACACATGTCCTTAGAACTCAACTGTCATGCAGTGAGAAGCCCAGGACACAAGAGGAGCCATGCAAGGGCCGTGCATTCTACAACCTTAGCTGAGCTCTCAGCCAAGAAACAGGATCAGTTCTCAGCAATGTGAGTGACACATCTTGGATAACCTGCCATGTGGAACTTAAAATGACTTTGTTTCCAGCTTTTCAACTGCATTCACTATGAGAGGCATCAAGCAAGAACTGCCCAGCTGATCCTAGTCAATTCATGAAATGTGATAGAAAACAACATATTTTTTGCTTTAAGCCATAAAGTTTGGTGCTGTGTTATATAGCAATAGACAACTGGAGCAGGCCATTATACCCAGTTATCTATCCATTCCAGCAAATGTAATGCCTTACACCAGCTAAAATATGCCTGCACCTGGCCTGGCCCATCTCTGGCATCTGCTTAAAATTTGTTACCCAGGATTCTGTCATAACTTGAACTACAATCATTATCTTGATATGCCTAAACTATTTTGGATTTCTCTACGAAGAACTTCCTCAGGCACTTCAAACTTAAGTAAAATTTACTCTCCTTCACCATGCCCATTTTTTTCCTGTATTACTTCCTCAGGTTAATGGAAATAGAGATTCAGAGTCATATCTCCTCTAAAGATCTATCCATTTTGCTTGAAATGTTTTTAGAATCTGACCTCTTCTTTATATTCCCTTAGTGGAATCCTTAGTTGAAAATCTTCTTCCAGTTTATATCTATTTATTTAAAATTTTCATAAAGTTTCTCTCTCCAGTTTACAAATTACCAATTTTTCTTCTACATAGTTCCTTGGATTATTTTTCTAAAAGAAAAATGTAGTAATAATGCCATTACTACACTTAGTTGATTCATTGTAGAAAACATTTTCTTTTCTCAGTGTGTAAGATGCCAGGTAAAAGATACACAGATAGATCTGACAGTTCAGACTTAGGGATTAACTAAGATTCAGAGAGCCAAAACACATCCTCAAAGGAATAAAGCCACGTAAAAATAATAATGAGAAATTCTTATAGTTCTAACAGTGACCCAGATATTGTTCTAAACATCCTACATATTTTAACTCATCAATCCTCACAGTATTTCTATTAGATAGGTACAGTTACTATCCCACAGAGGTTAAATAATTTGGATGTTTTGCACACCTATATCCCTTTAGAATATGAGTGCTTGATAAGCATTTACATCCTCTACCATTTTCATAAATGATATGTGATTTATGAAAGACATTAAAAAAGGCAAAGCATGTAGATGAGGAAATCTAGGTCTGCTTCAAAACCATCACAGTATATAGATATCAAATTGTTCCATCAAAGCATAAGAGTATATTCGTCAGTATTTCAAAGTCATCTCCAGAGCTAGGAAAATTTTGAACGTGTACCTTTCCACAGAAGGAAAAATTGTATAGGAGCAGCTTCTGTAAAAAGTGACATAAATGTTATAGAAGGTGTGTCCTAGAATGTAAATTCATGATATTTGTCAATTTCCATTATCCTTCTCACCTCTTTTTCCCCCAAAAGTACATAGGTAAAAAGATACGTATTAGAAGCCAAGAGTAATGGTTGTGGGTCACAATATCTCTTCATTCTCTCCCTCCTTACGTATGGTACACACGTGTAGTAAAAATCATGAGGATTTTTCTCTCAGACTTTTGACTTAGCTCTTAAAGTTGAGGATAATAGGAGCTCTTGAGCGCAACCCAGAAGCCGCCAGTGTCACCCTCGTAGCCTTGTTGAGAAAGAAACACACTGACTCCCTGACATCACTTCTTTCTCCCCATGCTGTCTATACAATCAGAGGAGACTGGATAATCTATACAGTCAGAAGACTGGAATTCACTTGATAAAGGAAAATCATCACAGTGGTGAGTCCTTTTGACTTTTCCTATGGCTCTGTTGAGTGTGAGGAATGAAAATAAAGATTTTTCTTACTTGAAAATTAAGATATAGGAAGGGTGGTCTGATATAAAATGGCTGAAAAAATGATAAAGTGAGATAACGATACTTCTGTTTTAACGCAGGGCCCATACTTTTTAATAAAATGTCAGTATCAAACAGCACAGAGCAGGTTAGGAGCAACAAACAGCAGCACATATGACAATCCAATTGTCCGTCCTTTTCTTCAAGGTGTACATATACATACATATGTTTTAAGTTTCTACTTTAGGTTGTTTGAGAATTAGCTCTATAACCTTACATAATATCATACCACTACTTTTTTATTTTATAAGAGAATACTGTGGAAGATGGAAAGTTTAACTTGCTTGGCATCTTTCCATTGCTGGCCTCATACATTTGAAGGTTATACCATTAATTCCAATTATTGTATTTAATGGAAATATATCTTAAAATTAATGTTCATTTTTATCTAAGTTACCTTTGCATGGAGGAAATTATTTAGTTCTGTAAGGCTTGTGATAAAAAAAATATCAGCCTGCCCCAGAACCAAATTACTTCCCATTGCCTACAGCCTATAACTTCCAACACTTTTAGCTGATTCTTTGGCATTTAGTCACTAATTACTTTCATCTGTGAAATATATGAGTTTAGTCTATCTTTCCCATTTCTCTAGTTTTTCATCCATTGAGCCTCTGAAAGATGATATATTGTAAATGTTGTTAGGTCACTATCCAGTCATTATATTGTTATGACCACATGAATATGTCCAGCAGTCCTCCCCTGTTTCATTTTACAATATTCAGTGAATGCCTCTTATATGCTAGACCACCTTCTAAGCATTTAAGATCCACTAGAAAGTAAAGATAAATTAAAATATTTCACCTTATGGAGTTCACATTAAAGAGAAGAACATAAACAATAAACACAATAAGTAGATTAAAAAGAGTATTGGAAGGCGATATTACGGCGAAATTAAAAAGTGGAGCAGAAAAAAAAGCTATTTGGAATTGCTCTTAGGAAAGGTAGGCTACACCTGAAATAGGGAGCCAGGCAGTGAAAGTGACATTTGAGCAAAGACGTGAATGAAATAGATGGCTTGGCCCTGCAAACCCATTAGCCAAATCATTCTAGGCAGAGAAAATGGTGAGCATGAAGTCCCTTTGGCTGGAACATGTCTGGATTAAATCTGAGGATTTAGCGAACCGGTTAGCAGCAGGTGTGGTGAGGGAGAAAATGAATGGCTAGATCATGAAAGGTCTTGTGAACTAATGTCAGAACTTCAGTTTCTCCTATGAGTAGAACAGGAAACCACTGTGACACTGTGAGCGGATCAATGATCAGAGTTTTAAAAAGTCAATCCGGCAGCTGTTAAACATAAAATGTTGGGCAGCAGGTGAAGGGGCAGAAGGAACAGCGATAAGATCACAGCAAACAAGAGATGACGGTAGAACAGATTTGGAGGTAGCAGTTGAGATGGTGAGAATGGCTCAGATTTGGGTACATTTTAAATGTGAACAAAATAGGATTTTCCAAGTGATTCAAAGTGAAAAACGAAGTGAGGGTTTAAGCATGACGTCGCAGTTTTTGCCGAATGCTTAGAAAGATGGAGTCACCACCAGAGGAGATAGGGATGGCCTCAGGAGGAGCAGATTGAGGCGATGAAGAAAACTAGGAGTGTATTGTTACACATGTTGATTTGAGATGCTGAATAAACGTGCAAGCTGAAACTGAGACAAAGGCTAATTGATACTGCAAATGTAATTTTGGAAGCTGGAATATAGATTAAATCCAGGTGACTGGAATGGAACACCAAGGAAATGAAATAGAAAAGTGAAAAGGTCTTAGTATTAGGCCCTGGTACACTTAAACTTAAAATAAGTGGAGAAAGAGGAAGAACCAGAAAAACGAGACTAAGATGAGTTTTTGGAGAGTAGAAATAATCGAGAGTGATCTGTCCTGGAAGCAGGAGAGGAAAATGTATGGAGGGAGAGAGTGATAAAATATCAAGTTATGCTGCTAGTTTTCTAAATGCTATGTTGATATGCTTTGTGGTAGGTCTCTTGATTCGTTTGTTGGCATTCTCTCAGCCTTTCAGTCTTCCTTTCTCTGGCTCTGTGAACTCCTCCCCTCCATGTCCTCCCTTCTTTCTAAATGTTTTTATTTTTGTGTATACTGTGCAGATGAGTTGCTGATTTTTTTTTTTAGTTACCTTCTAATTTCCATTTCATTTGTTTTTATTCTACTTTATTAGATATGTTTATTCTGTTATTTATTTAATGTCTATTAAAATTATTTTTGTCCTTTGAATATTGCTTTTAATAGTATCCACTTGATCAATTAATGTTGAAACTCTTTTTAATGCTCAGAAGCTATCCATTTTAATATTATCTTCCTGAACAGTTTCTGATCTTTACCAACTGTTTTTATTTTTTTCCTCCCTTTTTGTTTGTTTAAGTCTCAATCTATTACAATAGGGCTTTTTCTTTTTGTTTGTTTCTTAAAGCAAAGTTCTAGTGATCTTTGGTTTTATTCTTATCTTTAAAAGCAGGGTAATTAAAAATACTGTTTGAAAATGCTACACATATAGATGGGACTTCTTTTCTATGGCCATTACTCAGGTATTATGTGGCCGAGCCATTTCAATGAGGAATCCTCAGTGTCAGAATTTTTAGTCATTCTTTTGAGCTGGTAAGGTATTCCAGCTTGGATGAATATATGCCTGGTTAACTGCTCTCAAAAATTATAGAATTCTAGCAGGAAAAGACACTGATGGTTCCAACATTTATAATATTTGGTATGTAAACTGTTGTTTAAACTGTATCTGTTATCTGTCAGTCCAGGACCTTTTATTACCCTCTTCAGAGAATAATGCTTAGTCTTCTGCTATACAGAAGTGGAATAATCCCCAGGTTGCAGGGGATGGGGCATGTGAAGTGTGGGTATAACTTCCATTTAGATATACTTTGAATCAATCTTCATGTTTTCATATCAAGTTTACCACCATGTCCATATTATTATAGCCAATCCCAGAAAATTATGGGAGTTCAAACCCACAAATCAGATTGCTCCTCAGCACACTATTTATATAGTTTCCAAAACATTGTTTCTGATTTCTCCTCCCCTATTTCCTTTTAAATTTAGTCCTTAAAGCTTATTCCATTGTTGTACTAGGAGGATTTTGTGAGTTAGTGCAGGTTAATGAGTGTTCAGTCTGCCATGAAAGTCTGATATCTTTTATAACATTTTAACTTGTAACATTTTAAACTTCAATATATGATATTCTTGTATTTTCTTTCATTTTTGCCTTATCTTCCACGTTACTCAATTCAGCAACATCCTTAACTTTACACTAACATTTATATCCTGTACTGAAGTTTCAATACTTTTGTCACTTTTCTAAGTATGATTCTTCAAAATGTTAGAAAACCATAAACCTGACTTAAACTGATTTATAGTAACTTTGCCGTGTCCTACTTTCTTTCTTTCCATATTAGTATTTTAAAAGTAGCTCTAGGACACTTGAAGAGAATGTTTTTTAGCATCAGCAACAAATGGATTCTTTTCTTACATTCAAATAATTTCTTAAAACCATTCTAAATTATAATGCAGTGATTTATATTCATTTTTTTGTTTGGTTGATTGTTTTTTTTTTCCCCTTATGGACATTTCTTTGCCCTGTTTTCTGTTAATGGAAATATGAATAGTATGCCTTTAACACATTTTCATGTTTACAACAGTTTCATTGTTACCAACACCTATTGCACAGAGTCCTTTTTATTTCGAGAGATATCCACCTGTGGATGTATCATATAGAACACAATGCCTGTCTTTCCCTTATCCTTGTCGTAATTAAGTATGCACTTCTCTGAACAGAATTCTCAGTGTCTTCATATTATAATATTTTACATACACTTTTGTTCTACTTTTGGAATTTCACATCTTTCCATTTTATAACCCTGGTGGTCTTTCTTCTCTGATTGTTAGAATCTAATATTGTTGTGATCTTATTAAGTAGTCTAAGGTCACAGAAAGCCTGTAGAGTTTATTCATTTTCACTAACAGAGCCTGTAGAGTTTATTCATTTTCACTAACAGTAAAACATGTACCCTTAGCTTCTTCAAAAGCTTGAAGGGACAGAGATTAAATAATAGCTACTTTCCAGAAATAATCCCATGATCTGACATTTATTGCTGGGACAGCTGGTATAGTCTAGTTCCTTATGTCAGGAATAATTTAGTATTTATGTGGCACTTCACATTTTCACAATGATCTTCAATCATTAATAAAACATTTCTCATGACATTCCTGTCAGAGAGGTCAGTGTAACTACCAGTAACTAGAACCACTTAATAATAAAATAGTAAAAGAGTTACCATAATCTTCTTCGTTTCTTGGTGTTAATTCTTAAGCATGTAAAATTTGAGCATTTATTAAATCCATTGACAACACTATATTAGATTCACAAATTTCCAATAAGGATGGATTACTATAAATGATACTGAGAAAAGCTTAAGTTATAACTCCGTTCTCAAACGTAGGCTGCATTCAATAACGTCTACTAATAAACATAATAAATGCTCTCTGCACTAAGGGCGATTTTAGTAATTCAGAGAGGAGAGAAGTCTAGAATATCTGGTGTTAGTAATGCCTTGCTAAGAATTGAATAATATAATAGTGAATGATTAGAGGTTAAAATCACATTTGAGAAAGATTATTCTTTTTCAAGTCAGTTTAACAAAAATATAAGTTAGTATTTTACAAATAGATAATGAAAAATAGTAGACAATATACCTGGGTGTTGATGAACTAAGTAAGACACATCTGGCAAACATATTCTTGTACTCAGTTACCACGCAATGGAATTGCTACCAGCTCACAAATGATACTCTGGGGTGCATATGTGTTCGGTAGTGTCCATGTAAGGTTTTTTTTTTTTTTTTTTTAAATCTTATCCTGTCCTCTTAAAAAGGCTTTGGAAGTACACCTTGAATTCTTACTCTCCAAAGCTATCTGGACCTTATTTTTATTTTCTTTTTATTTAAGGAAGGGTAATAAATAACATTTATTTCTAATATATGAATATTCAGAAATAAGTTTTCTTCCTTGGTATTTTTTTTTTTGACAGATTTGTTAATTTCATTCCAGATGTCAATTTTTTTCTCAAAAAGTGATCATATTATCAACATATTTTCTAATGTTTGTGTTTTTATTGGTAAGTCCATTTTTTCATTCCTAGTATTTTTAATCTGTGTTTTCTATTTTGTTTGTGATCAGTCTTGCTAAGGTATTGTTAATATATTAATTCTTCCAAATAACCAAATTTTGGCTTTAATTTTTTTTTCTATATCAAGCATTGGCTTTTCTTCTCCTGTAAATGGCCAGATAGGAAATGTCTGAGGCTTTGTTGGCCGTATTGTCTCTATTGCTCTTACTCAGATCTGCACAAAGGGAGACAGTAAGAGGAACATCAGAACTACAAACCAAACAGAAAATAACAAAATGACAATAGTAAGTCCTTTTAATTATCTATCAACAATTACTTGAAACATAAATGGATTAAAATGGCCAAACAGAAGATAAAGAATACTTTAAAGGATTAAAAATAAATAAACTGTGCAAAAACTCAATTTGGATTTAATGACACAAATAGGCTGAAAGTGAATAGATGGAAAAAGATATTGCAGGTAAATGGTAATCAAAAGGGGGTAAGAGTGACTATAATAAGATAAATCAACAGGAAGATAAAAAAATACATATATATACACACACACTATATATAACTGATACTAATGTACATTATAAGAAAATAAAACTGTAAACCAATATCCCTGATAAACATGCATTCAAAAATTCTTCAACAAAATACTAGCAAACTGAATTCAACAGTGCATTAACATACACCATGACCAAGTGGGATTTATCTCTAGGATGCAAGAATGGTTCAACATACACAAAGCAATCAATGTGATATACCACATTACCAGAAAATCAGATAATTATCTTGATAGATGTAGAAAAAGCATCTGAAAAAATTCCACACCTTTTCATGATTAAAAAAAAAAAAACTCAGCAAATTAGGTATAGAAGGAACTTATCTCAACATAATTAAGGTCATATATAAAAAGCTTACAGCTAACCTTATACTCAATGGTGAAAAACTGAAGGCTTTTCCTTTAAGATCTAGAACAACTGAAGTATACCCACTCTCACCACTTCTATTCAACACAGTACTAGAAGAACTAGCCAGAGTGATTATGTAAGAAAATAAAAATCAGAATTGGAAAGGAAGAAGTAAAATTATTTCTCTTTGTATGTGACATGATCTTATATACAGAAAACCCTTAAGACCACCAAAAAAAAAAAAAAAAGACCAAAATAAATGAATTCAGTATAGTTTCTTTATACAAAACCAACACGGAAAATCCAGTTTCATTTCTACACACTAAGAGCAAACTACCTGATAAGAGAAATCTAAGCAGACACAAGTAAGTGGAGAAGTATTCTGTGTTTATGCATTGGAACTACCACCTAATATAGCAATCTCACTTCTGGTATTCAAAGGAATTGAAATCAGAATTTTGAAAAGATATCTGAACTCCCTTGTTCATTTCGGCACTATTCACTGTAGCCAAGATAGGGAAACAACCTAAGCACCTATAGGTAGATGAATGTATAAAGGAAATGGAGTATGTACATACAATAGTATATTAGTCAGCTTTAACAAAGAAGGAAATCCTGTCACTTGCATCAGCGTGGATGATCCTGAAGGACATTATGCTAAGTTAGGTAAGCCAGAAACAGAAGGACAAATATACTTTATACCACTTAGGTGAGGATTCTAAGATAGTCAACTCACAGAAGCTGAGAGTAGAATAAGGATTGCCAGAGGCTGGAGGGAGACGGGAAATAGGAAGCATTAGGTAAAGGATACAACATTTCAGTTGTATGAGTCCTAGAGATCCACTGTACATCATAGAGCCTGTAGTTAACTACTGTATTGCACACTTTACAATTTCTAAGAGGGTAGATCTTATGTTAAATGTTCTTATCACAAAACAATGATAGTAATAATAAAGATCTGGTGAGGAACCTTTTGGAAGTAATGGATATGTTTATGTCACAGACTGTGGTTATGGTTTCAGAGATGCGTACCTGTCACCAAACTCACCAATGTGTATACATTGAATATGTACAGCTTTTGTATATAAATCAAATATCAATAACAGGGTTTAAACAAACATGAACAAGTGTTTTTTAAAGAATAACCTCCACAAAGCTCAGAAAATGATTTGCACATACACTGACAGCTTTAGTGCAAATCAAATTGTTTCTTCATCTTCATAAACACTGAGCTATTATCCTTTCTTTGAAAACTACTGCTTAAGCATGTTTAAATATCACACTATAGGGTGTGGGGACAAGAACTTCAGATGACTGAAACCAAGTGGAATAGTATAAAATTATTATATACTGGCTCTGAAAACAAAGGTCTGTAGCTAAAAATGGTAATTTTGGGGGTAGGTTTATAACTGGGAGTTCTCTAAATCAGTTTTCACATAGATTACAATATTTATTAAGGGATAAGTAAAATGTATTACTATAACTTGCCTGTATGATATATTACTAAAATCAACATTACTGACAATTGTTTAGAAGTTAGGATACCAAAAGTTTTCTTGCAGGAGATAGTATTCTACCACTGATAATAACTTTATTTAGATTTACCAGTAATGCTGATAACAAAAAGTAGACCAGCTTTATTTGACTTTATGCTGTTTTTACATTGTGTACAGAAGATGCATCCCCTTAGTTTCTGCACTGCTCCCATCATAGGACCTCTGCCCCAGTATCTTGCCTTTTTTTAAGCCACTGAGTAGGAGTGCGGCTCAAATCCAGGCTCTGTCATTTACAACAATATGACTGTGGGAGCGATATTATTTAACTTTCTGTAATTGGGGGATTTTTTCTCATATGATTAGTATGAGAATTAAATCAGTATATTTATACATGCATATATATGCACATATTCATGTGTGTATATACATGAAAGATATGTCTATTCATATATGAATATTTATGTACAGATTTGCTATCTGTGGTACACACATACAAAGATAATTTGGAATATTTGACCAAAACACACACTGTAATTCTAAGTTATAGTCATTCTCATAATGATATCATGTTTTATTTATTTTTCTATATGAAATTATATAATTATATCTATATCATCATGATATGTTAATCATTTTTTATATACATATAAAATTATTTTCTCTCTTGCTCTTCACCTGGGATAACAGCTGTGTTGTTTGTTGCCACGGGAGATGGTGGAAGAGGACCAGGTTTTAAGGCAAGAGTAAGAGCTTTGTTTTGGATCTGGTTTGTTAAGTATAACTAAGGATAGGATTAAGAAAATATCAGAGATGGAGGGATAAAACTAGGCATGACTGCTGGCACGTTATTTAAAGAGGAAGAAATTATAAGGACATAAGACATCAGCTGTGTTAATAAGGTAATGAGAATTCTAGTTAGAAATGTTTCTATTTGGTTTAGCAACATGGAGATATGAGCAACAGTAGTGATGATGGATTTGTAAGGGTGGAAGCCAGCTGAGAAAGGGTAGAAGAGTAAGCAATAGATTAGGAAGTAGAAAGTATTTGTAGAAAAACATTTTTTTAGAATAGTAAAATAGAGCCAATCAATAGGGCCATGGCTAGAGGAGGATTTTTTTTTATAATAATGTTTCTAATAAGAGAGAACTACCCTGGTCAATTAGGTAAGAACTGTTCACACATGACTTTTAAGGACTGGAAAAAGTCCAAATTGAGATGTGCCATAAGTATAAAATGCACACACAATTTTGCAGACTGGGTAGGAAGAAAGTAATATAAATTGTTTCTTACACATATTTTATTCTGAGTACATATCAAGGTGATAATATCTTTAACATACTGAATTAAATATATTAAGAAAATTAGTTTTACATGTTGTTTTTACTTTTTAATGTGGTTACATATGTGGCTTGCATGATACTGGACAGAGATGATGTAGAATATATCTGAATGCCTGACTCAGTGGGAGGATAGGAAAGGAAGAGGAAAATAGTTTCTCTCAAATTCTCAAGACAAAGAGAAGATGAGGTTATTAAGAAAGTTGATTGGATTCAATCTTTTGAGAGAAGGTAGAGAATGCATATAGATACAAGAAGGCTTGTTGAATTACTGGGGGAAAGTCAAAGGTTTATGTATGCATTCTGTGTGTGATATATGCACCAGTGTTTCAGTGGGTTGCTTTTATATGGTTTGGATCCAAGATGTGGGGTGTGGTGGACATATCCTAGGATGGTCCCTCATGATTCCCATGCCCTAGTGTTCACACCTTTTATGATAACTTCCTTTGGTGTGGGTGGGATCTGTGACTTGCTTCTAGCTAACAGAGTATAATAAAGGTGGAGAGATTTTTGTCAAAGAAATTAAATTCCCCAATAAGTCTAGTAAAATTAATCAGGTAAAAGCTGTTAATTTAAAAGAAGGGCCAGGACCTCCTTGAGGTGAGATACTGCCCTTGCTGGCTTGATGAAGTAGGTAGTCACACCAAGGAAGACCTCTGGCCACTTGTGGGTGGCCTCTTGGAACATTTATTAGCCTCAAAGACTTAAAGCGTGGTCTCCAGCCTTGGACCAGCAGAAAGCCAATGCCCTCAGTTACACAGTCACAAGAAAATGACCTTGGAAGTGGACTCTTTCCTAGATGAGCCTCCAGATGAGAGTGTTATCTGGCCAACAGCCTGCTGGTAACCTTTTGAAACCCTCAGCAGAGTAGCAGGTGAAGCCACATCCAGAATCCTGACCCACAAATACTGTGAGATAGTAAGTTTAGATTGTTTAAAATCACCAAGTCTGTGCTCATCTGTAACACAGCAACAGAGAAATAAACAGGCTTTTCCACTTAAACAATGTGGATGGTGCACATCAGAGATCTACAGAGCTGAGTTCTAGTCTGAGGTGTAGCGTTTAAATCTTTTTTTAATCTACGCACTTCACTGTTGTAAATCAATTTTCTCTTCTGCAAAAGAAAAAACAACACTGTCCTAAATTAAATCTTTACGTCCAAATCCAACATTCTATTACTTTTTGATTAGTAAATATTCAGAGAATGATTCTCAATGGTCATTTCCTATAACTTTCAGAGCCCCATTAAAACTTGGCATTTACCACTTTTCTGTAACTTTATACCATCCACAGACACCAGCAACAGACATATAATGTACAAAATAGCGTGCACCAAAAGAGCAATAAATATATAATTAATATGATAAAAGTGTCATAAAAATCCACTATTTAATTTGTATTTGGAAGTTTGCCAACAATGACTTCTGAAGATCTTTTTGGAAAGAAAAATCTATTGGTGTTTTATACTAATCTTAAATTTTTAAGTGTTTAAAAACATTTGAGCTTTCTCTGAGGTAAATAATACCTAACTATAAAAATGGAATATTGTGATAACA